>NW_027368644.1:0-48385 GCF_046119375.1 Phyllobates terribilis | reverse complement strand
CCATAGGGTTTGGCAAGAGACGGGCGGTGATTCGTATTCTTCGGATTTTTCCACCAGGGACCAGTGGCGCCGATGTCATTTCAATGGCCGCCACAAGTCAAAATGAAAAGCTCCTTTTTTCCTCTCTTGGCTTGGCTCGGCATGGGAAACTAAATTATCCTTATCTTTTCTCCAAATTCCCTCCTCTTCATTCTCAACATCCTCCCTAGACACTCCCATGACACTCATATTACGAATATCCGGATTTTTCTCCGTTTGTGATGGAAGTCAACTTGAAATCTGATTTTGAATCTTCCCCACACTTTGGTTAATTGACCCATCTGTTTTTCAAATGAGCCCATAATTTTTGAAGTTTTACTTGGGCAATGGTGTTACTTGCTTCAACCCTACATGTATATCGGTGTTGCTTGTAGCCAGAGTCCTTATGATTTCATCATCGGATTCTTGAGGTTACTCCATGGTTGATTGAATTGGATATTCTATGGTGGACTTTGTGTTCCTTGTTGATAACCCACGACATTCACCTCTTCTTGAAAAGATTGACTTGCGTCAGTTGGGTGCAGGTCATCCCCACACAGCTCACACACCTTAACTTGTTATGGTCTACCTCTGAGTTTCAACCTCCTAATTCCCTCCTCGAGTAGTACAATCTTAACTGGATCTGCCTGAGTCGCACTTGAGACATTTCTCTTGCTAGAGCTTATCCCCATATATTTCCTCGAATCGTCTCCAAGTATAGAGAAGATGGAAATGACCTCCTTATAAGCCAGCATCAGAATGTTTCCTTGACATGGCACATTCACCATACGACTATCATCCTCGCGGAGACCATGGTGCAGATAAAGGATAAAATCATGCTCTTGGTACCCGTGATATTGGGCAACCCTTGATTGATTTCGTGAATCTCTCGAAATAGTCGTAGAGAGACTCCTCAAGTTGCTACTTAATGTTGCAGATCATCTTCTTTATAAAATTGGACTTCATGGACGAGAAATATTTTGATAGAAATAACTTTTTTGTGCCAACCCAGTTGGTGAAACTTCCCGATGCTAATGTGTGGTACAAGTCCTTCGCATAATCCTTTAATGAGAAAGAGAAAAGATTGCATTTTCATTTTTTTTCCCGTCCTCATCCGACGATCTCAGGTTCGTGCACACCTTGTTGAATAGGATCCTCCACAGTAGTGCCAGAAAATTTGGATAGTAAGTGAACTACCACTGTCTTCAGCTCGAACCTCTGGCCCTCTAGGAGATCAGGTAAAGCCAACACCCTAGTAGACAACCCCAAGATAGGAGTTCACTTAATGATAGTTTAGTGACCATTTTTTAACATTTTGAACTTTGGTGACCATTTTGTAACTTCAACAAACTTTAGTGACCCCTCAATTTTTTTGTACATCTTACTATCTACTTGAGATGTGTCTTGTTTTTTTCTCTTCCCATGATTTCCATTATAATATATATGACTTCTTGTTGCTTTGATTTGTTCTCTTCTTTTAAGTCTTATTACTTGACATTTCTCTAGAGTTCTGATTAATCTGTGTTCTCTATCTACTTGTCTCGTGGTACATTTTCATAGGACCTTTTTGATGATGGATAAAGGGTGTGGAGATTACTCTGGATATTTCAATAGATTGGGTAATTACGTTGTTCTATTGAGGGGGAAGTTCTTGAAGCTTTCAATGTTTAACTCTGAAAGGAACTTTGTTTGTGTTAGGGGGAATATGCATTTCACCAATGATCTCTATACATTCTCCTACATGTTCCCTTCTCATATTTATCTATGTTCTATATATGCCAGGTTCTTATGTTTGTCATAATCAAAAGGGGAAAATTATTATTATTGTGATTTCAGAGAAAATCGTTCTTTAAGTGGAATACTTCTATTTCTCCTTAGTTTTGATGATGAAAAACCAATTATTATCTCATGTTATTTCTAATATATGGTGCAGGCGTAAAAGAACAGATCATAAGCCTCACTAATCACTCAAGACTGGGATTGAAGAAAACAAGGAAAGACTGCCTTCTTCTGAGACCTAGGAACACCATTCAGTTACACCCAATGTTAATAGAACAACATCTTATACACGGATATAAGTGAAGCCATTCCCTTTAAGTTACTCCCTCGCTTAGCTCATATTCAAGATTCAGTAATCTCCAAGGAACACAATCATCAAATGAAGACGTGTGCTACAATGCAAGAGAACCTCCGTTCAAGTTGTCGGCAGTTCCGAGCATTTGGATTTTGAAGGAAGATTCATCTGCTCTTAGTCATTTACTCTTTTGGGAAATGCAACTCAGTTTATGTACATGGATCCCCATGAGCTCACACCCTTGGGTTTGCGCGGTAATGAGATGCACAAACCATTAGGTGAGACGTGTTTTCTCGGAATATATAAGGTCGACGATCATTCCTTCATTATTATCTCATTCCAATTGGTTGAACTTAGAGAGAGAGATAGAGAGAGTTGAGTGTTGAGAGTGAAACACATGTTCTATTCTGTTGAGAGTGTTGTGAAATTATGAAGTCTAGTTTGTGTATGTCTAGACGTAATATGTGTGTTCTCCTAATTGTTGTAACCGATCATCAATACAATCATGGTTTCAAAATCCTCTCTGTGTGAGAGTTAGTGGGTTCTATCCTGGACAACTAGTTTATTATCAAAGGTTCCCACTATAAACACCGTGTTTACTTGTGAGTTATTTTGATATTTTTGCATCTAGAGAACAACTCTTTATTCCTTAGATTATCTTAAACACGTATGATCCTACATAAATCCTAGCTAAAACTGATACTAGCATAATATGTTTGCTTTAAAGGAATAGAAAGTAACAAACAACACAATCTATCCTATTTTTATGAAATAATCAATTCAACCCTAGGTGATTAAACTAGAACCCACCTAATAATTCAATGAACAATTCCAATCAAGAGAAAAATATACAACTTTAGCATAGGCATAATCTGGATCAACTCACATCATACACCACCTGAAACTTCCACTAACTCTACTAAGAAAATAAGTGTTTAGTTCTCCATAACAGAAATCACAAAGAAAAGTCTTGAAGAGAGAACACTTAACTCTTGGAAAAAATCTCAACGTAATAATGAAACTGCTTGATAACAAGCTGATACGAAAAGAGGCTATAAAACCAACTTTCCAAACCTTAAAAACAATCTTTAAAGATAATATTAAAATACTCTAAACAGACCTAGAAAAAGCCATACAAAACTACTAAACAAAGTCTTAGAAAGATAGAAAAGAGGAAAATTCCCGTGTAAAAATGTCAAGGATCGGTGGACTCCTCTAGTCATCAGTGGCCACTGCCAGTTGAACGCGGAGAAACGCTGGAACTCCATCGGCGGAAGCGGAAAGTGCATAGGTGGGCACAGCCTAGAGACCAGTCTTCTGACTCATTTGGCTTCTTCTTTAACTTCAATAATCTCGTTTTCATCTTCACTTCTTCTCTTCTCTTATCTTCATTCTAAATCTCCATAAATGATCATAATAAGGTATAGATGGTTGTAAAGTGATACAGACCAAATACACAAAAAACAACTCAATATAGCACTAAATATATGCTAAAACTATCCTACTATACCCGCCGTAGACATATACATCAAACTCCCCCACACTTGAACTCTACTTGTCTCATGTAGATTCAGGCTACCAGTCATCTCACAAAAATAATCATGTAGAGTTCAAGTACAAAGTCTGTCACATAAAATCAACAAACAATAAGCTCATTTCCTAATCCAACCCAACCAATACATCAAATCTCTAAACTCTCAATATCAAATGGTCAGCTGACACAGGCTGAAGAAAAATTTAAGACAGGATATTCCGAATGTCTTCCTTCAAAATAGAGATAAATCCAATTGAAGCGTCAGTTTCTTGCTTGAAACTACATATTTACAAGAATCCATGGCCACATAAGACATCTCTAGCGAAGTTCTCAAGGGAAAGCTCAAAATTGTGTACATACTGCCCCATGTCTTTTATGTCGCGACATGTAGTAAATCTTTTGAGTTATTCCCCGAGATCCTGCATATGAACGTGAAATCTGAAGAAGGATTACCAGAGGACTCATTGCACTCTGCGACCTAAATCCACCCCCACGATCATCTTTCTTGTAGATTGCACATGATTTGATGTTATGTTTCCGACGTGACCCCACTCTTGGTTTGAAGTTTATAAATAATTCCATATTGATTTAGGGGCATTTATAATAGTCATTACAGTCAAAGAATTACCCAACTAATTATGTAACCAACAAGTAACCAATTTGGGGGTTTGTTGTTGTGATGATGAGAATAACAACTAAACAGAACAATGGTTGTTGGGTTGTTGTTTATATGAGGTTTAAATCTCATTTCTTGGTTATAAGCACATCAATCAGACAGGGAAGTTGATCATCAAATCCTAATAACTTATGCTCATAAATATTCAATTGGTTGTCCTACTCTTTCTTCATATAAATCAACTAGTTCAAATAGCACTAGAAACCCTTATTCAATTATAATAAAGGAAATCCCAAGATTCAATAATAGAACAACATTAAGAAAAAAGATAAGTAGGCTCATGCAATACCACTGGAAAATCGTTGATACTTGACATGAATTCAGAATCTCCACACAATAAGCACTCGTAAATAATTTGCAAATTATGATTGCCACCCAAAGGAAAGACTTTTCAAATAGAATTGTCTAAACCTAGCAATATGAATAATATCAATCAGCGTAGTTGGCCACCTAGATGAAATCAATATCAATTAATGACAAATTGAAGTACAAGCCCCTCAATTGAAATAGAACATAAATGTTTAGAATCTCACAACAAACCTAAAAAGATCGCTTCAAACTTCCAAGTGAACAATTGTGGAATTAGTTTGCCATAATCTTGAGAGAGAATGAAACTAAGAGGTGGAAACTTGGATGAAACTTGGAACCTCAACTAAACCATAGAATTAAAGTATTTATACCTACATGGAATTATGGAAATAAAGAAAAGGAAATAAAATCAAAAGATAATAAAGCAAATCCCAAAGAGAAACCAAAAGATTCTGGCCATAACAGCCGGTAAACGCCCGCGGTCACAATGGTTATCCACGCTCGCGTTCTTATGTTCTGTAAACTCTGCTTTCCAGTGTCAAAGGCCGCGATCGCGGCTAAGCTTTTGCAGAATAGCAATGTCCGTAAAATCGCCATAATTTTTGACTCACAACTTCGATTTCCCTCATCTTCTGAGATCTTCAAGTAAAATTGAGTATATAACTCCTAGAATTAGAATCAACTCAATCGGACATCGTATCATGGAGAACAATTCGTCTGAACTCAGCTCAACATCTCAGCACTTCTTCTCAGCACTTCTTCCTTCTAGCTCCATCTCGAATGCATCAGTGATGGGTACAAACAGAATCTTCATGGTTGTGCCACAAAACGATCTTGAGCTTCCCGCAAATCCATATAATGTACTCTCCAAGCCAGATTCCGGGAAATGCACTTGACAAGCTCCTAAACAGCACTAAACCTAAGCTAATAGTCGCTAGTTGCACCATATAGTATACCTTCATCACCTATTCATGTTAACTCTTATATTGTTTTCTTGATCAACTAAAGATTCATCCACATTGTACATTTTCCTACCATATCCTTGTAAAACGCGTTTGAAACCTAGGATGGACATAGTTAGAACAAGCCTCCATCTAGAGTCTACAAATCCAAGTCCTTGAGATGAGCTAAGCACATCAGCGTCTACGAATCTCAACAACTAGGATGAGGCAACAGACGTGTCTAAAAATTCCTACCATGTGGATTGCTTCCTCTTTTAACAAAGTAACCACAACCAGACTAGAAATAAGTTAAAGAGTTTTCCTATTAAGAGTTTATGCTAGTAACCATGATATTTAGTTTTTCAGTCTAGTCTAATCGTACAAAGCAATGGAATTAAGATCTTAAAAGCAATCGCATCAATAAAATATGAATAAACAATGAGTAGAGAATACTTGTTAAACTGAAACATCAATTATAGACTTCATAGAAAAGGGAAACATATTTATTGAGCTTAGCTTCTCATGCTATACTATGATATACAAAGGAAAAACAAAAACAAGTAAAGCAAAGCAAAACAAAGAACAACCTAGTTCACAGGGAGAACAAAGCCATATATAGGGGACTCAACTTAACCTAATTCTACCAAGAAAATATTGAATCAAATCTAACATTTAAATCCGAATAACCAACTACTTAGATAATCTTACGAAGGCGAATAAAAAATTGTGAGATTTGGTGGATAAGTGGGGACGCGATAGATATTCCACGGGGCGCGACGGTTGAGGCTTGTGGCATCCTCCTTCATCCTCGCAACAGAATGATCCTTCACATGGGCAAAGGTTGATTCCAAGTCTATCTTTGGGAACATGGAGCGGTGGAAAAGGCGCGAGGCGAGACTCGGTCTGGTGATGTTTCTCTCTGTTGAGATGCATATCCACTAAGTGTGTATGGAATACATCCTCTTTGAAGCTCTATCTTCATCTTGAATCTTCTCTTCTGTAATTGTGTATGCAATATTCTCCTTTTTGGCCCGGGTGATCACAACTCGGCTAATATGGTGCAAAACTTCTTCAGATGTGTGCTAAATGTCATGAATTGAGCCATCATGATTGGCTCGTATCATTATAATGTAGGTATGATTATGAGCTTTCATCTATTAGTTACGGAAGATACCAAATTAACACATTAAAGTTCACAAAATCGTGAGAACCTTTGATAATGTATTACTTAGGGAAAAACTCATGTACTCTTATCTTTTAGGAAACGATTACAATAAGGATGGAATACACAATTCTTAGTCTAATCACTCAAGACTCTCTTACTTACTCTAACAATTGTTTCCTAATCTCTCAAGAGTAGCTCAAAATGTTCGTATACTGATCTCTCTTACTCACACATGAAAGAACACCTATACAAGTGAAGCTGCTCAACTATATATAGGCTAAACGAGTTGAGCTTCACTAACCAACACTAATTACACAGGGCGACGCTAATAATCCTAGTGCCAAACCTGCCGAATATTCATTTCCATATTGTAAGTAATATTATCCTAAACAAGACGGTTAGGATAATCTCCTCTAAAGATCTCGTGCTCAAATCTCCATAATCAACACTTGAATATCCCGTGCATGATAATGGTTTGAATAACTTTGGCGCTCTCAAGCCTTCCTTATCCGAAAGCATATATTTCCTTTTTTTTATCACATGGTACGATGTCCCAATAGCTTGAGTTCCTATCTCTTCTTTATAGTGTTAAAGTATCTTCTACCTACTAAGATAGCTAGCAATGATTTGATCAACTTAAGATATTAGTAGTATGCTTACCATCATCAGAACAAGAAAAACCAATGGAAAAGAACTTCGTAGAGACAAGTCCCAAAATTCATATTCCTGAATGAACTCTAGATATTATGATAAGAGGTTATTTAAGTAAACCTTAAACATAACCCTAGCTTATATCTCCCTAGATATAATAATAAAATAACAGAAAATAAATCTGAACCAACAAACTACTAGCAAACGAAGTCTAAAATATAGAAAATAAGAAAAACCCCGTTTGGAAAATATGACGGTAGAAGGGCACTGGTTGGTCTTCGGCGGCCGCTGCCTGTTGCACTCAGGTTATTCCTGGCACTCTATCAGCACACGTCAAAAGTGGATAGTCGGGCACCGCCGATAGATCATCTTGTACTCCTTCAACTCCTTTAGCTTCTTAATCATCTTCAATTTCGCGCGTCTCCTCCTCCAATCTTCTCTCCTCTCCATAACCTCCAATAAACATCATAAATAAGGTATATATGGTCGTAAAATAATACACAACAAATACACTACAGTACAATTAAATACATCACTAAATGTATGTAAAATTATACTACTATACTTGTCCTAGACATTTACATCACTTTTATTACTAATCACATTCAAGTTCTAGTTTTTTTGAGCAAATTCGACATAATGATCCATTTCTTAACTTTTCCGCACAAAATAAACCCCTAATATTTAATTTTCTAACCAATATAAATAAATTATTATTTTTCCTCATCGTTCTCTTTCTCGATCCTTCCCACTTTCTCCAAATTCAGCCACATTCGCTTCCTCTCCTCCGATGCAAGCGTCACTTGATTCCTCTCTTTCGCGGTGACATAAGCAACTGGTGTCAAATCGGTGATTCGTATCCTCAATGTATGTAAGAGCAAATTGAGATCGATGTCGACCATGAGAGAAAATAAAGTCCTTAACCAAGCGAGATCTCTCTGCCTCCACTGAGTACTAACCTTTCACCGCCACTGCAACCGACATGGCTGGCTAGCAGAAGGTTGGCGGAGCCTTTCAAAGAACATGAGAACGATTTTGAATTTAAACTTGATTGTTGGGGTCCTTCTACTCCCAGATTTTGAGTTTGAAGATTGGCACATGATCATCGCCTTAGTTAACGTCGCGACACGACTTAGAATGTTAGTAATAATGGGAAAAATGTTAGTAACTATCCCTCGGGTTGCCTCCCGATCAGCGCCTTAGTTAACGTCGCGACACGACGTAGAATGAGTCAACCAACGTCTTTCGGGCCTTTTGAGGCCTCCGATCTTAGAATTTCTTTGATGAACCAGTCGTGGAAGGGTTTGAACTTAAGGCCATTCACCTCTGTGACTTGCCACCTTTGCTTTACCTTCTTCTTTGTACTTCCCCCACACTTCGACTCAACTCGGGGCCGTGTATTTGCTTTCTTCGTAACCTGCACAACAGCTTTAGTAGGTTTCTTGCCCTGTGTAGTTAGAGAGGTGGGGCTACCGCCCAAAACAGAATTAGGGAGCGGGGCGCGCATCGTATCCGAACATAGTTCGGGGGTTTAACAACCTTATCAATAGAAAACACCGAGCTATCATCCGGTGGTTGTGTCGTAGCTTCATAAATATTGAAACTAACAACATCCCCGTCAAACTTGAGTGTCAGCGCCCCGGTGTCAAGATCTAACTTAGTTTTGGTTGTCCTCATGAATGGTCTACCCAGAAGGATAGATGCAGCCCTGCGCGTCATGATTCATATCTAACACATAGAAATCCGCAGGAAATACAAGATTATCCACCATAACCAACACATCTTTGACTATCCCTTTCGGGTAAACCATAGACCTGTCAGCTAGCTGAATTACAATCCCTGTTTCATTCAAAGGTCCTAATCCTAACGATTTGTACAACGAATACGGCAAAACATTAATAGAAGCACCCAAATCTAGCATGGCCCTATCAATCTTAGTCTTCCCAATAGTACAAGGGATACTCACCATCCCTGGATCCGAGCACTTGGTTGCTATTTTTTGTTGGATGGCCACAGAAACACTCTCACTCACCTGCACCTTGTGCTTACCTTTTAGCTTCTGGTTCCTCTTCATGGTGCAAAGCTCCTTCAAGAACTTATCATAACGAGGAACACTCTTAACGAGTTTAAGTAAATGGATATTTACCTCACACTTACTGAATGTATCAAAGATTTCCTTGTCGTTCGCAGGTCGGCGCGTGTCTTTCAAGGCTTTTGGGAATGGTGCAGGGGGTTTCTCAGAGTACAACGGAGGGAAATTCGGCCTCACATAGTTGTCTTGCCTCAACTTGAAGTCACCTCTGTCCTCGTAATCATCGTTGACACTTAGCGTTTTGGAGTCACGAACAACAGCATTAGGTCGCGATCGAGATAGATGATCACGATCGTGATTGTGAGAACTGGGGCTTAGTCTCGGTCGTGACATAGTGTCATGATCGTGACCTTCTTCATCAGCTTTCTCGGAAACCAAATCACCGTCATCGCGATCGTGATGCCTTTGTCGCGATCGCGACATGTCAACTGGGAGCAGATCTCGATCACGACATGCCTGTCGCGGTCGTGACAGGTGCTCAGACTCCTTTCGCATCATCTCTTCATCCGATTTTCGTCGAGTTGTCGTCCGCTTCTCAAGTGCCCAGCGCTAACGTTCTCTCTCGGATTTCTCTCAGTTTGGGAGGGTAACTTGCCTGAGCTTTGCTGCGTTAGATTATTGATTGCCTCCGCCACTTGTGAGGCCTGCTTCTCTAGATTCCTTATACTCGCCTCTGAGGTTTGAACATGTGCCTTGATTTTGTCAGTGTTTCTAGCATCTCCCTCGTCGATGGCCCTTCGGATTTCGGTGGGTATGGAGCACGGTATTGGTTGTTGTATTGGTATTGCTTATTCTGCCCCCCAGTCGGGTCGCTCCATCTAAAACCGGGATGATCATTACCTCTCGGATTGTAGTTGTTGTTTTCTCGCTGATTGTAGTAGTTGTTGTTGTTCTCATACCGAGGTCTATGGTCCACCTATTTCCCAGCTCAATTAGCCTTGCTATTTCCTTTCCCTTATTATATAGTTCATCTTTTGTTGTATTGAGGACCGAGCTATACCTAAGTGGGTGGGTAGGGGGGGGGGGTTTACGAAGTTTCTCATTTTCTATTAGCTTTATTTTTTGTGTCGTCTTGATGTGTTAGAGCATATTCTTATGGAAAGTTGAAATTGTTTTTGAGGATTAAGTTTAACCAAAATAGGAAAGAACAAAAAAGGCTAAGAGATCAGAAAAGCCAGAAAAGATGCTTGGAGGCACAAACTGAATCATCTTTCTATTTCACCATCACTTCCACCATTTTACTGTGTTTTATTTCCATACCTAAAGTCATTGCCTCCATTGGATAACACCATCTCTAGCGCCGCCGACGTCTTACTATCCTTCTTTCTCATGTTGCCACGTTTTAGGTTACTCAACTGTTCTCTTGGTGTCACGCCATCATCCATTTTTTATCCTAGTTCGATAAGAGCTAAGGCTTTCGTACTGAGCACGTATAGTGTGTTATCTGAGTATAGAATACAATTATTCCACAAAAGCTGAGTCGCAACCCACACCTTTCTTGCCACACCTCGTTCCATTTTCTGCCGCGACCCGCGCCCACCTCCCTGATGCCTCAGTTCATTTGGTTCCATTTTCTTTGATAAAGTTCTTCAACTCTTGGTTTGTTTCGGATTCTTCCACCTTTTGTCTAGATGTTTTATTTCTATTTCTTTTTCCTTTCTTCTGTGTCTATATCTACATTGAGGTCAATGTAGAAGTTAAGTATGCGGGAGAGATAGTTCATCATTGTATATTCTTCACTAGATTTTAGTAGTTTTGTTGAGTTAGTTTTGGATTCATAATTAGTATTATTTTGTTAGAAATTTTGTTTATTGAGTTTGTAAATATTGAATTTGTTATAGAAAAAATGAAAAAAGATAATATTGAAAAATCCACAAAAATAAAAAGGCAATCAAAATCCTGGGAGTTTCGAAAACCATACGAGGAAATTGATGCAATAAGCAGGTAACCTGGGCCGTATAGACTGGTGTAATATCAGGATATGATAGATGTGAGACTAATTAAGCCCAAAATAAGAGGGGTTGTGATAGGCACGTCTACGACGTGTTTATCGTGCAAGAATTAGACGGTATTTTGATTAGATTTGAGCTGTATTAATGCACATTCGGATACATCAATGGATTTACATAAAATGTGCAAGTTCAAGTGGATTAGGAGGTTTTTATTAGTCTTTGAGGAGTCAAGGCTAGATCAAGACCTAAGCCTGAAGTTGAAGTGAGGATTTGAAGAAGTTCTGCTTACAGCGGCACCCGCCTTGGTGACTTTGGTAGTCGCCACCATGCGTAGAGTGGAAATGTGATACATGGTTATCAGAAGCCGCATATGCCACTTTGGTGCCCGCCGATTTGAGGTTGTTATTCATCCGAGAGTTCATTTCTTTATTTGTTTTAGTTATCTTTTTGACTTGGTTTAAATAGACTTTGTGTGTGATTTTCTTAGGAAATGAGTTAGGAATAAAAGAGAAAAATTAATCTTAGGGTTTCTTCTTCTCTTCTTTCTCTTTCATCCTATCTAGAGCTTTGTTCTTTTTTGCAGCCTGGAGTTTTCTACATAGTCTAGTGATGAACATGAACTAAGTGCTACTACGCATAATTGGATCTTGAAGTTCTTAGTTGATTTACAATTGTGAGTTTTGTTCTCTTTATCTACTGCAATTGTGTTATCTATTCACTTGAATTAATTGATTAGGATTAATTTGTATATTTTCTAGTTTGGCCAACTAGGGTTTGTGTTGATTGAATCCCTTTTCTAGGACAGACTGTATCGTATGCTACTTTCTATTCTTTCGAAGCAAGCATTCCCTATTATATCTATTTGAGATTATTTAATGTGTATAGAATTTATATACAGGGATAGTCACCCATACACATTTCCTGATACTTCTTGATTAATGCTTCCGGTAGTTTGAATCATTGACGCTCTTCGTAGTTGATTATTTGGAAAGCACTATGATGCTCAATTTGAGGTCTTAGTTGGTTTTTTATAGAAGTAGGAACATATTGCATGTCTGATATTTTATTGAATCGCAATGACCAACTTGTGAACTAGGAATGGGTAGTATCCATTTAGGTGTCTTTCTTCTGGTACATAATACTCCTTTGTTTTTGTTTTTCTTGTCTAAGTATATCTAGTCGTGAGTACAACCCCCCCTATGATTTTTTCTCTAGGATTAATTCAGGAATTAATCATAAGTTTTATACCTCTTCGCGGTTTGACCCGTGCTTCCACTAACCGAACCATAGGTTAGTTTTTGATAATCAAAATTAAGATTTTAAGACCTTTTTTTTCCAGAGTGAAGGTTTTTCTGCCTATAAACAACCAGGTAAACCCAAAGCTATCAAATTGGCGCTATTGCCGGAAGGATAATAATTTTCTTGTGAGTATTTTTTGCTTCAGTCTTGGTGTGAGTCTATATGATGACTCACACTTTTGCTACTGATTGCTTTTGGGACGTCTTTCTTTTTCAGGGATTCAATCTCATTAATTATCTAGGAATTTGCAATGTCTAATCGTACTATTGAGTCCTTAATCTCTCCTACCTTGGAGCCCGATCGACGTGGTGTGATGTTCCATGACCTAGCACAAGTTAGGGTTTCCCTCCGTTTCCACGTGTCTGCCTTTGATTGGAGGACTTTTGACCCCTCGATTGTACTATAACAATGGGGTCTGACACTTGACTCTTCACTTCCTTTCCTACCTTTCCATTCCCTGTAGAAAACTCTCTCGGATCACTCATCTTCTCCGGTGACTTTCTTCTCTTCCGGTGACTGTTCTGGTTACGCTGGCTCGTTGCGGGCATCGTGGATTTTCCATCCAACCTCCTACGCCTCCTCTAGCATCTTCATCTGCCATGTCAAGTTATCTCTTCTCCCTGGATAGGTGCTCTTTCTTACTCCGTTATTCATGTTTTTTCTCCCAACATTAGATATTCCGGAGAGGGTGAGATGGGACCATTGAGGTGGAGGAAAAGCGCCGGAAATGGGAGGATTTCCGTCCCTAGATTTCCGGGTGCTTTAAGAGGGGTTTCATCCCTCATCCTCCATCGCCGGCCGTTTCCTTTCCCATGCATTTTTAATTTCCTCTCTGTCACATCGTAGTTTCTGCCCTTTCAAATTCTTTCCTTGTCACATCACTGCTCCGCCGTTTCATCTTTTCACATCTTCCGAGACGTCGGGCAGGAAATTCCCCTTTTACCCCTGTCTTTTGACCTTCCTTATTTGAATCGAGCCTCATAATTTTTTCTCGGGACTGATAAATGTTTGTTTTCGCAAAAGTTATAGTTTTTTCTTAAATAACTTTTTGCGAGAATCTCTTATATTTATCAAGCTTCTGGGAACTAACTCAAGCTTAGTTTAGGTTCTAGGTCTTCATACACTTAGCGTTCGACGTATTTGTCTAGTGCTTCTTCATCTAACACAGGCTGCGATGCTTCCCGTATACATTCCGTATTTGCGCAGGGGCACAAGCGCTGGTGGCCCTTAGACTGGGCACTTCTAGTCTCGGGAAGCCTGTTATCAAAATCGCGGAGGGATATAAGGACAAGTGCCCGCCCGTGCAGATCTATACCAAATATATTTCGGGTTATAGGCCGAATGACTTGGGAAATGAATTTGTCGGGGAACGCTCTATCCTTACCCTCGCGAAGCTGCAGAAAATAGCTAGTTTGTATCCCTTTCCAAAGGGCACCATCCTAGCGCTCCCCTAAGAAAGGTGCAAGATGGCATATAATTACAACGGATGGTTCACGACAAGTAAAGAAGCATTGGAGGGTGGATTTCGTCTTCCCCTTCTTCCATAGGTCAAATGATACCTAGAAGAGCATCGCTTTAGCCCTACTCAGCTCCATCCAATGTTTTGGTGGGTAGTGATAGTCTACACGATGCGATCTCAAGACATTGGCGCAAGACCTTCAGCTTCGCGATTTAGCTTTGTTTATTCGCCAAAGAAAATCACGGGCAATGATAGAGAGATTCCATACGGTGTAACTAACGGTTATTAGCATAGATTTAGTGGTGTTTAGGAGCTTGTCGAGTGCATTTCCCGGAATACGGCTTGGAGAGTACATTATATGGATTTATGGAAAATCGAGAGAGTTTTATGGCACAACCATGGAGATTCCGTTTGTACCCATCATTGGTGTATTGAGGATGGAGCTAGAGCGAAGAAGTGCCGAGAAGAAGTGTTGAGATATTGATCTGAGTTCATATGGCTCGTTCTCCCTGATCCAATGTCCGATTGAGATGATTCTAATTGGAGGAGTTAGATATTGAAGTCTAATTGAAGACCTCAAAAGAGGAGAGCAATCGGAGTTGTGAGTCAAACGTTATGACGATTATACGAATGTCGCTTTTCTGCAAAAGCAAGCCGCGATCGCGGGTGAAGAAGCCGCATCCACTGGCATCAGCACTTGAAAGTTTACAGAAGACAAGACAGCGGCCGCGGGTCCAGGAGTCGCGACCGCGGGTTTCAGACAGCTGTTAAAGACCAAATTTCGAGAATTTCTTTCCAGGATTTATTTTATCCAAAGATTTTCTGAATCTTATTTGTTTATTTCTTTTATTCCATTATTTTTTTAGGGTTTTAATTTGAGGAAATCTTCCCACCTTTTATCATCTAGCCCCCACCTTAGAGTTTTTCATTGTTCTTAGAGATTATGATGAATTAAGCCTTCCATTGTTCACTTTGAGGATTGAGGCCTTGGATATTATTGCATTGTGAGTTTCTAAACACCTATGTTCTATTTTAATTAAGGATTGTTTCATTATCTCTTGTACTTGAATATATAATTGATTGATGTTATTTTCATCTAGGTGGCGAACTAGGTTGATTGATATTGTTCATATTTCTAGGTTTAGATAATTCTATTTGAAAAGTCTTCACCTTTGGTAGCAAATTCTATTTGCATGAACTATTTGTGATTGTTTAGAGGGTAGAGATTCTGAATTCATGTCGAGTATCGGCAATTTGCCAATGGTATTGCATGAACCTACTTATCTTTGATCTTAATGCTATTGTGTTATTGAATCTTGGGATTTCCTTGGTTATAACTTACAATAAGGGTTCTATGACTATTTGGACTAGTTGCTATCTTAGAACAATGAGTATGACAACCAATTGAATGTTTATGAGCATAAGTTATTAGGATTCGATGATCAATGTGTTTATCCAATGTGCTGATTTCTGATAAGTGGGCATTTCCAATCATTATTCATACAACCCATCGTTATTTTATTAGCATTATTAGTCTAGTTACAATTACAATACAAAACCCCCATTGGTTACACCGTTAGTTACATTGATAGAGATAAACTGTACTCAGGCTCTCTAGGGATTTGACCCCTACTTCCCACTTTACTAAGTGGATACTGAGTTGAGTTTCTTTGATTGGCATAGTGACTTTAGCCTCATCAGGCAAAGAGGGTCTATATTCCATGCGCACGTCAGTGGACTTGGCTTGGAAAATGCCCACAAACGAAAGTGTGGAAGAAGCAATGGTTCTTGATTGCCCCTCCTCCAGAAGACTCTTTCGCGTACCATATCCAGACGAGATTATATTATCCTAACATCTTTGTGGACAAGGATGTAAAGAGCAAATACCTCGAGAAGTAAACGGATTACCCTTCTTCCTCTTTACGATTTTTTGTTTGTGATGTGCCTAGTAGCCTTCATGAAGAGAGGGGATCAACCCTCCTCATCCTCCTTCTGGTTGTGTTTTCGTAATGTTGTTTGGAATGGACTATTATTATTGTCTAATGTTCTTTTACTGTGCAGCGGCAAGTTACTTCTCCCTCTTGGACTCTCTGCCCAACGTGGGTGCTAGGCGTGGTAAGGGAGTGAGTGTGGAGAAATCTGGTGAAGTTGGAGTGGTATCTGAGGGTGTCGACAATGCCCCTCGTGAGAAAAAACTTGTCATTGATGCTCAACCCTCTCATCCCAAATCACCGTCTGGTGGCGGCGCCGGTGGTTTACAAAAATGAAAGAAGGCCGAAGGGGGATCGCCTAAGAAGGGAGGTTCTCGAGCAAAGAAGGTTCGTGAAAGCGGGACAAGTTCAAAACGTGGAGGCCTTCCTGACGATGTTATCGCCTCAATAGAGACGACCATTGTCCTAATGGCACCCAAACTTGTCCCTACTCTGGTGAGTTATATAATGGAGTTGTGTCTCGCGAGCAACTTTTGCTTCTGATGAGTTTTCACGTTTATTTGTTTCGTTTATACTTGATCTTTGTACTAATTAATATGACTCAGGATATGCAACTTATTTACACGGGGGCCTCGCATGAGTCGGATGAGGAGGGTCACAATGATGTCGTTGAGTATCTTTGCGAGGATCTGAAAAAAGCTACGAAGGAGGTTGAAGAGGAGAAGAAAAGGAGAGTTCGCGCTGTGAAGGAGTCTACTCAGGTTTCGAAGGAGTTAGATGCTCTGCGCATAGATGGAACTTTTGAACCGGAACCGGCAAACCGGCCCAGAACCGTAATCGGAACCGGGGGGAGGGGGTCCGGTCCCGATTCCTGTTTTTATGGAACCAGGAACCGGTAGTTTCATGGAACCGGAACCGTTGGTTCATGAACCAGCGATCCGTGAACGGCGGTTTCGGTTCCGAACCCCCGGTTCCACCTAATTAATTAAAAATGTTTTTAACTTACTTTAAATCAATTTAATTGTCCTATAACTTACTTAAGTATGTTGAATTAAATAAATGTATTTTGTTGAATCAAATAAAATTGATTAAGTTATTTAACTTTGAATTTAAACTTATATTTAACTCTATAACATATATTATAAACTTTTAGTTGATACAAACTACAAAGTATGTTGAATTCTAACTTAAAGTTATAAAGTTATATGTTTTATACATTCCTTATAAAGTTATAAGTTTATATACTTAACTTTATATTTAAGTTTATTTTGAACTAAAGTTATAAAGTTATAGAGTTATAAAATTATAATTCTACTATAATTTACTTAAATTTTCTTTATTTTTCATATGTTCCTTTCAAATTAAGTTTAGTATGTTGAATTAAACAAATCATAGTTTGAATTATAATAACTTAAGAAAGTTTACTTAGGTTTATTTGAATTTAACAAATTAATGCTTGAATTAAACTTATATTTACTTTTATATTTAAACTTATATTTAACTTTACATAAAAACTTTAGTTGATACAAAGTATGTTGAATTAACTTATAAAATTTGTTGAATTAAGTTTACTTTGATTTAAAAGTTTATAACTCCTTTGGAATATATCGGGTCCGACCAACCTCACGGTATGCGTGTTGTACGAATTCAGATTGGAAAGAAAACCCTTTTTATTCTGGGGTTTGATTACTAGTGAGTTTCCAAGTTGTACTTCTCATCGTTTTTCGAATAAATGTTAATAACAAAAAAAAAATTGGGGGATTGCACTTAATATTTACTTACTTATTAAGTTGCCTACGTATCCCTCTAGGGTCCGTTAGAGGAATCAAAACCCACTTAGTTCTCTTACCTCTTAACTTTTGGATCCACTTACCTACGTGTCAGATCCGGAGGCGGAGCCGTTGGCATCATCCCATTCGAAAATGGAGTAATCGGCGTTGTCGATGTTAGCTTGATTTTTCGCATCGGCCTTCTTCCAATCACAAATGCACACTTGCGCCTCTAATGACTTCGGAGCCAATAGACTTCTCTTCTCGTTGAGGATGTGGTCTCCTTGACTAAAGGCTTGTTCTACCGCCACCGTTGAAGGGGGAACAGGAAGTACTTGACTTGCTATCTTGTACATTGTCGGGAAAAGCGCTCCTATGCTTCACCCACCAAGCCAAACCATCTAGATCTTGAATTTTAGTAAATTGAAATTCCGTGTTATAATATAAGTCGATTCCGCACTTGAAACCGTTGAACTCGGACGTTTTTCAAAAAATTTAGATTTAGAGTTATGCAAAGATGATGTACCTGTACTAGAAGGAGGAGTAGGAGTAGGAGGTAGTTCCAATGATGAGCCCTCCATGAAATGAGAGAATAATGACTCAACATTTTCTCTAGTCTTAGAGACTATCTTGGGTACGTGCGCTTCGAAATCTAATATTTCACCAACACAACAATAATAGTTCTCTAATAAAGACCTTAAACCTCATAATTTAAACCTAGGATCCATAACACAAGCAACAAGAAAAATATCGGGAATTTCGCTATAATAATGTAACCATTTGCGTTTCATTTCCAAGACGGCAAAAAGTAATGATGGGATTTTGGATGCCTCGGTGAAAGCAACTATTACATTATTAGATTCTATAACAAACTCATTAGCACTAGGTTTATATACATTACTAAATGTAAGAGTAGCATCGTTAAAACATTTTAAAAATGAAGCAATTATTGTACATGAATACTAATCTTCATTGTTAAAAAAATCCAACTCCGGAATGTATTGACTCGCAAAAGACGTTAAAACGTCCTTGTAGTTAACACATTCACAAAAGTAATTTGTAAGTGGAGTTCCATCGAGTACCAATGTCTTTTGAAAAACATTTGGGCGGTACTCCATTGTCTTCACAAAATTTCATCCAATCCTTTGTAACCTTATTACGGTTCCAAATATATCGGACTATGTTTTTTATGAGTTCAATATGTTTTTCATAGCCGACAAACCATCTCGAACACACAAATTTAAAGCATGACAAGCACATTGAACATGAAATATTTACCGACAAATAGAGGTTGACAAACAAGTCTCAAATCTCTCAAAGATGCGGTGTTGGCCGATGCATTGTGAAATCCAATAGAAAAAACTCTATTGAGAAGCCTATATTCCTCTATAACTAGACGAATCAGTTTAGCAATGTTTGCGGAGGTATGAGTTTCGTTAAATTTTCTAAACGTCAAAACACATTTGTGCATGAAAAAGTTTGAATCAAGATAATGGCATGTAATACTCATGTAAGAATTAATTTTTGATGATCACTCCATATATCACTATATATGGAAACATTTAAATCATTGTTTGAAAAATAACTAACTAATTCGGCTTTACGATTCCTATAACACCTAATCAAGTTTTTCTTATTTGTTTTTCTTCCTTTCCTTTTATATGAAAGTTGTACTACGTTCATAATTTCATTAAATCCTTGATTCTCACTAAATTGAAATGCATAATTATCAACACATGTGGCTTCGGCAATTGTGTTACTAACTAATTCATGATTATAAACATAGAGAGGGTTGGAAGAAGATGCAAACCCTTGCAAAATTTGTTGTTGTCCTCGTAGCATTTCGAGCTTATCGATGTGTTTTGTCTTCATGTGTTTAATCATTGTGCCGTATCCACCGATAAGTTTCCAAGTATATTGGATTGGACAATACCTGCAATAAACATCAATTTTACCATTAGTAATCGTGGTTCCTTTAGTAAAAATTTCGGAAGAAAGTGGTTTTGTGAGGGTGTAGGTGTTGATGATGGTGTAGGTGGTGTAGCATCATCACCAACATTACCCTCACTCTTTGCAATGTTCTCGATATGTTCACTCTCTTTAGTTCTCATGTCGTTAACATTAGTGGTTGCCATAATTAAGTAAAGATATATATAAAACAATATTAAGAACAATATAGAGTACAAATCAACAAATGCAATAATATGAAAAAGAGAGATGGAGAGATGATGGAGATTAGAGAATTCTTGAATGCTTGAGAGTAGATTATAGAGAGAGAAGAGATATGGTATCATTGTGTGATTTGGAGTGGAGGGTTAATGGGTATTTATAGGGTTTAATAAGATTTTTTTAAGCATTAAAATTGGACAAAATTGGGGTGAAGGCTAGAAAACTAGCCGTTGAACCGCCGGTTCGTCCCAACGGCTAGTTTTCTAGCCGTTTGGGCACTTTTTGACCATTGGAACCGGCGGTTACTCTGGTTCAACCGGCCGAACTGTCGGTTTAATGGTTAGTTTTCGAAAAAACTAGCCATTTTTGGCTTTAATAAATATTTTTTTAAAAAAATCTTTTAATAAAGTAGCCTTTGGGAGTGACAATAAAAAAAAAATTTACCTATATATATCACAATTCATCCATTCTCATTTTCACACCAACTACATTCTTAACTTTTCATCACAAGAATCACAAAACGCAAACTCATTCTCTCTAATTTTTGCAAATGGCTGACCCTTCGGATTATTTTATGCGTCGAGTTCGATTTGAAAGTACTGTTTTTAATGTGATTTACACTAGAGGTAACGAAAATGAGTGCCGAAGAGTAGGTTATATAATGCTTGTAATTATTGTCTGTGCAAGTATGAATGGAAGCTCGGTGGTGGAACCAGATCGTTAAAGAAGAATATAAGGGCCTTCCACCATGACCAGTGGACTTCAGCGGTGGAAGCAGCAATACTAGGAGCACCGCCCCCCCAGCCAGGCCAGCCCCATCCCGAGCCCGAGGAGGACGACGAGGTCGAGGCCGAGCCGCAGGCACCGGCACCTGCGAAATAATTATTGTAGTTGTTTTGAATTGAATAAATTATATTTGCATTTTAATATATGCATTTTAATATTTGTATTTTAATATTATTGTACTTGTTTTTGAATTGAATAAATTAGTTTGCAGTTTGCATTCTAATATTTGCATTTTAATATTATTGTAGTTGTTTTGGGTTGAATAAATTATATTTGCATTTTAATATTATTGTAGTTGTATTGAATGAATTATGAAATTCGGTAGATACGTACTTATTAATTTTTATTCTAAACATAAAACAACACAACAATTCAATTATTAATTTTTACTTATTTATAAGTAAATTAGTTAAAAAACAATTATATTTTTTATTAAAAAAGTGAAGGTTCGGAACCGGAACCGGGGGTTCCGGAGTAGGATGAGAACCGACGGTTCCGGAACCGGCGAACCTTGGGTTCATGTACATAGCAGGTTCCGGTTCCTGGAAATCAGGAACCGGGAACCGCCGATTCCGGAACCGGTCCTTCTCTAGCTCTACGAACTCAACATGCTAAAGAGGTTGTTGACTTGAAGGCTAAACATGCAAAGGAAATAAGGATGCTCCCTTCCAATTTGTCCACGAGTATGTGAGCGGGTATTGCGGAGCCTACCGTGCTTCTTATGATGGAAGCTATCGCCTATCCCTCTATCATATTATGACCCGGGCACAGTTGGAGAAGAAGGGGATCACGGACATAGTGTTAGACAAAGATGATTGTATGGGGTACGAGTTGTTTCCTCCGCCGTATACTCCTCCACCCGTGGGTACTTTTGTTGAAGATGGCGAGGACCCCTTGGAAGCCCGGAATGTTCGGGATTTTAACCTTGATGGTGGGGTGGTTCCTAAAAAGAGCCATTTCCTTCCTAACCGATCTGCCTCTTTCTTCACGACGCCGCTGCCTTCTCCAAACCGCTCTGAGGGAACCGCTTTAACCATGATGTTTTGGAAGTTTCTGTTTGCATTTTGCTTTGGAAGTTTTATTTTGTTTTGGAAGTTGACTCGTTACACACTACCCCCTTTCTTTTTCATGTAGTTTACACGAAATAGTAAGAATGGATTCTGCTTTGAATTGTACTACTTTTGCAATAGGATATCTATTTCCTTAAAAATGTGTCCTTACAATCTTTGAAAACTAATGCGGTAATTAATAATATGCAGTCTATCTTGTTCCCATGCTCTCACGTTCCTTGCTTTCTTCTCCTTATGACTTCGCGTTCCCCTGAACAAATAGAATATTGTAACCAATTTTATCCGTGGGTTCTTTAAAAAGTTATGTAGCCGGCCTACCTGTTCTGCCTTTAGTACGACACCACCAGGAGTTTCGCGTTCATTGGGGAGGATCGCTTTTTGTTTCTATATCCGTGGGTTTCTTGCGTGAAATAAGGGTGAGCGCATGCTTTATCAGGGGATCTTTCTTCGGAGATCATGGGTTTTACTTGTGTGCTCGAGCTTTTCTTTCCTGTGAGCGTTATTTCTGCTTCTGCTGTAAATGACAGTTTTTCCTTTCCTGTATGCGATGTTTAGTGAGTGAAGTCTTTGCGAAGCTATTTTTGAACAAATGGGAAGTATCATGAGCTCTACCTCTTCTTTCTCTCGGGCTGCTTTGCTCCTACCGGATGCTTTTGCTTCATTTTCTTGTGAAGGCTTACATGATCAATGCTCCTGGACAAGGGAGGCTTCCTTCTCAATGGAGGCTTACATGGCTTTAGAGTGCTCCGCGTGACGAAGCCTTTTTATTATGAGAAAACAAAAATGAGTTTATTTTGCCAGGATCATTAAGTTGTTTTTGTTAATCATAAAAGGTATACCGTACCTTGAAGTTCGTGTAAACTACCGTGCTAGTGTTAGCTTATTCCTCCTTGACGAAGTTTATTCAATTTCTGATAACGATCGTTTTGTTAGTATTGTCCCTTCGCGATAAGGTATATTCAAATGTATTAAGTTTGCAAGTAAACCTGATGGGAGTGGCTTCATGGATAGTACCTTTGTAACCGCATCACATTCTAGGAATTTGTGATGCGGTTACCGGAAAAGTCCTTTAGCCTATATGCTCCCGGGGAGAACTCGGCTTCCACATGTATGGCCCCTCCCAGTTCGGGTCTAACTTGCCGCCTTCTGTTTTACGCAAAACAAGATGGACTTTCGCGAAACCCCTTGCCTTGATAGACTTGTTATAATACTTAGCGACCCCATATTTGTAATTAGGGCTCGAACGGAAGCCATGGATATAGTTTCTTCGCGTAGTTCGAGATCCATGTGCATTTTTCATCGTTTGTGACGCTATCAAAATGCAACATCCTATCATTAGGGAAGAGATGTTCTATCGGGACAACCGCCTCTATCCCGTAGGCCAACCGCAAACGGAGTTTCACCAGTCGCCTTCTTGCTGGTGTTGAGATTTGCCCATAAGACTAGTGGAAGCACCTCTGCCCATTTCCCTCGCATGCCGTCTAATCGTTTCTTCAAATCATTGACAATACTTTTGTTCGCGACCTCCACTAGCCGTTGCAATGGGGATGCGCTACCGAGGCGAATTTGAGGCAAATGTCGAAGTCATCGCACCACTGTACGAGCTTTGGAGTGTTGAATTTTCCCCCTTATCCATGACTATCTCTTGAGGTAACCCATAGCGACAAATGACATTATGCCAGAGGAACTTCTTCACGCTGGCTACGGTCGTATTCGTAAGCGGTATTGCCTCGATCAACTTTGTAAAGTAGTCTATTGCCACAATGATAAACTCCAACTGTCCCGATGCTTTTGGCAAGAATGGGCCCTAAATCCAAAACCCCTCATCGAGAAAAGGCACGATCCTGCCATGGTCTGCATTTCTACCCCCGGCTGATGGGATGTTGGGGCATGATGCTGGCATGCTTGACATTCACGTGCGTACTTAAGAGCATCTTTTATCATGGATAACCAGTAGTGACCTTGTCGTAAGGCCTTGAATACTAGGACCCTCCATCCGGCGTGTGTTCCGCATAAACCGGCATGCAGTTCTACAATCATGTTTTTACCATCTTCTACGGATAGACACCGCAACTCCCGGCTCATGAACCCTCTCTTGTACAATTCTCCTTGGTTGATGTATAAATGAGCTGCATGCACTTCTAGTTTACGCCTTTCGCGAGGATTTTCCAGGACAACACCGTCATCTAGGTATTTCATGATTGGGCTGCGCCAATCATCAACTGCCATGTTTATGGCCATCATTTCGAATAGTTTCCTTGTAGCTCTCTCATCACTTCGTCGTGTCCATACAGGCTTGGAATCTTTACCTCTCATCTTTCAGCCTGAATCTGGACGCCATGTTTGCGAGATTGTCTGCATCCTCATTCTTCTCACGAGGGATAACTGTGATCAAGAATTACTTGAATAAAGAACTGAGGGTGCCGGCCCTCGCTAGATATTTCAGCAAGTTACCAGTTTTGGCTTCGTATACTCCCTACATCTGTTGTACTATTACCTCAGAATCGCAAAAATATTCCACCTTCTCTACTGAGTTAGCCAAGTAGATTTCCATCCCTTCTATCAACGCTTCATACTCATCCTCGTTATTGGTCGCAGCAAAGTTCAAATTCATCACGTGCTTGTGAGCTAACCCTTCTGGTGAAATGAGAACTATGCCTGCCTCACAACCCTCTGCGTTCACGGCTCCATCCACGTACAACTTCCATACCCTTTCATCCACGTTACACGTAGATTCACGAAAACTGGTATCGATAATAAAATCTGCTAACGCTTGTGCTTTGATGGATGGTCTTAATCTGTATTCGATGTCAAACTCGGACAAATCAATCACCCACTTCGTGAGTCTTCTAGAAGTTGTTGGCCTATGTATTGGTTGTGTAAGGGGAGATTAGTTAATACCTGGATGGTGTGTGCATGGAAGTACGGCCTCAGTCTATGCACTGCTACGACAAACACAAAGACTGCCTTTTCTACTGGGGCATAGTGCTCTTCAGTGATGAGTAATGCTTTGCTTACGAAATAGATTGGTCTCTAAGCTTCGCGAGTTAGTACCACACTTACTACTTTTTCACTTGCTGAGATGTACAACTGTAGGTTCTCACCTGGAACGGGGAAGATAGCGTTGGTAAATTGTGTGGGGTGCTCTTTGAGTTTTCAAACACCTCTGAACATTCATCTATCCACTGATTTTTTTTTGCTTCCTTAGCACATCGAAAAATGGCAAGTTTCTTTTAGCGAGCTTCGCACAAAATCTTCCTAAGTAGTTCACAGACTCAATGAACCTTTGGACCTCAGATACTTCTTTTTGGTCCATATCAAGGACCACCTTGACCTTTGTGCGGTTGACTTTGATTCCACGGTTGCTGATCTGAAACCCTTGGAACTTCCCTTCAGTTACTCCGAAGACGCATTTCTCGGGATTTAGACTCATCCCGTACTTACGAAAGTGTCGAAGACTTCTGCAAGATCGCATACATGATCTTAATGTCTCTTGCTTTTCATGACGATATCGTCTACATATGCTTCTATTGTTTTCCCCATCATACCCCTGAAGATCTTGTCAACGAGGCGCTAGAAGGTAGCCCTCGCGTTCTTCAGCCCGAATGGCATCACTTTATATCAGAAGGTTCCCTTGTCAGTGATGAAAGCGGTGTGTTTAGCATCAGAGGGGTTCATGGGTGCTTGGTTATACCCTGAGTATGCATCAAGAAGCTTAATGCTTCGTGTTCGGCAATGGAATCGGCGAGCTGATTGATGGCAGTCAATGGGTAACTATCCTTCGGACAAGTTGTTTAAATCTGTGAAGTCTACACACATACTCCATTTCCCGGTATCTTTCTTTGGTACCATCACCACATTCGCGAGCCATTTTGGATACTGAACGGGCTCAACGAAACCAGCCTTGAGGAGCTTCGCTAACTCTGCCCCTGCGGCTATGTTTTTAGGTCCTGCTTACTTCCTTTTATGTTCTCTTTGGCACTGAGTCAGGATGAATAGCCAAGGAGTGTCTCATCACCTCGGACGGGATCCCTTTGAGGTCACAAGGTGTCCAGGAGAAGACATCTCACGAACCGGATAAAAGCTTCACAATTTCTCCCATCACTGAGGGTTGCAACCCTCTTCCGACAAGCAACTTCTCGTGATCATATTCAAATGGCGCGATGGTATCCCTCGTGAGGGGTTGGTGCTTCGTGTTCAGCGTCTGAAGTGACCGATGTTCGCGGATCTACTGCTTCATCCTCGTCTTCAATAGAACTTATGTATACTTAACTGGCGTGAACAACCTTTTGTTTGCCTCATGAGGGGATTGGGTTGTAAGACATTCTACCTTGTTTTAGTTTATGATTTGAGGTGTTTCTTCTCTTGTGTTTTAATTGTTTATTGAATTTAATTTGACTATCTAGACTAACCATTTAGGTAGATTAGATTGATTCATACTGCTAGGTTTAGGTTTATCCTAGTTGGAGAGCCGAACCAATAGGTAGCATACGCAATCACTTGGGCTAGTTGAACTTGTGATTGTAGAGAGTTGAATGCATGATTGATATCAATCTTGGGTCAAGGATATTTTGCGCACCTATTCATTCCTGAACTTATTGTTGCTGGGTTGTTTAATTCTAATAGTTGGACCAATAGCGACATTTGAACAGGAATTAGGACAATTCACATGGACTGTTGAACTTAGGGAAATAGAGTATCAATGATGAACCTGCTAATATGTTGTGTGGATGTTGATTGAACAAAGTGTGTTCTCTTAAGTATTGTCTACTCGAACTAATTATTTAGATTAATCCATCGAAAAAAACCCTTTGGTTACGAAGATTGTCAATCATACTATCTATATAAGAATTGAATTCCTGACTCTTCGTGAGATCGACCCTTTCTTACCACTTTACTAGCTAGAGTAATGGATAGGTATTTTAATTTGATTGAGCATAATGACACACGTTTTATGGCTCGTTAGCTACTTCCCAAGTCATTGATGACTATGTATGGTCCTCCTAGTTAGGATCCAACTTGCCTACTGTAGGGTCTCTCGTGTTTCCGGGAACCTGACACAGAACAAAGCCTCCGACATCGATGGGTCATTGTCTGATGTAACATTCATGCACCTTGACGAGCTCTCATTGGTATGATGCTGAGGTTCTCCTTCAGACGCGACATCCCTACTTTCTGGGAGGTGGTCAAGGTTCTCCTTCACAACCTCATCATTGCCACCCTGCTCGAACACAATTGTCCTAAATCCAGGGAGCCCTTCCTCTAGGGGAATGACTTCATCTACACCATAAGCAAGAGAAAATTAGGATTTGTCGGTGGATCGCCTCGGGGTGTTACAGTATGCCAACAACATGGTTGGGAGCTCTTCAACCCTCTTTACTTTTGACTGGTCCAAACGCGATGTGTTTAGCATCAGAGGGGTTCATGGGTAACAAGTTTGACTCTCCTCTTGGTTTCCGCGTGCAGTCCCAATACCGCAGATTGTTGGGAACTTCACGCAGAAATGGTTGATCAAGACGGTGGCTTCAAATCGGCTTAGCGAGTCACGGCCTATGATTGCGTTGCTAGGAGGATGTCATTGGAATGACGAGAAAATCAACAGAACATTGTCTTCGTGGGCCCCCTTCATCCCCGAGAATCATCTTCAGTGTGATCATTCCGAATGCCTTCACTGAATTACCCGTAAACCCTAGGAGGTTGCATTGCATCGGTCTTACTTGGCTTTTATCAATTCCCAGCTTTTCGAAGGCATACCAATATAAGATATCTGATGCGCTGCCTGTATCAACCATGACCCTCTTCACAATCTTCGTACCGAGCTGGATGTGGATTACTAGCGGGTTTGCACTTCTCGTAGCCCATTCCTTTACATCTTTTTTGTTGAAAATCACTTGGTACGACTCTCGCTTCTCTTCTCTCACAAGCATGAGGGGCCTTCTCGACGGGGGAGTGGTATTGGACGCTTTCCTTTGTTCGGCTCTACTCGCGAGTCGGGGGGTATTTCTTCCCGAGATGGTTCCTACGAACCCATACGGCTGAGGGAAGTTCTAGGCCTGGCCACGATTGTTCTGATCATAGCGCGGTGGATTCACTCCGGTTCGTTGCACAACCATTACCTTTCGATCCTCCATCTATGCTTCTCATCTGATACAACGACATTCCGAGGAATCATGTTTCGTGGTGTTATGTCTTTCGCACCATTTTGGCCTTCGTTCCATCGCTCTCTCTCCCCTCTAATTACGTCCATGGTGATATTGTACATGAGATTTTGGGTTTGGAATATCCCTTGTTGGTCTCTAGGTTGTGTGATGTTTGTTCGCGTATTGTACTCCTGCTTTGTCGATTGGCTCTGATCGTGATGTCTTTTCAGACCCAGGATTGATGGCCTTTCTGATTCTGTCTTTGCGAGCCCTGACCGGTTATCAGTTTACCTCGTATCTGTTCATAGGCTTTCTCTAGTATCCCATCATACATGATTCCCTTCTTTCTGCTCATTCTATCCTTGAATTCGGTGTTGTCACACAACCCTACAGGAACGCGTAGCACGCCGTATCATCCTTGAAGTCACTGGCCTGGATAACAATGGCCGTGAACCTCGCCATGTAATCTGCCAGAGACTCGTCTGGACCTTGTTGGATGCATGTAGTGTGCTGCACTAAGACTTCTTGCTTACATGAGGCGCTAAAATGCGTTAGGAACCTACTCTCAAGGTCCACGAAGCTGCTTATAATACCCTTGGGAAGACCTAGAATCCAGCTCAGAGCTGCCCCAGATAGAGTGTTTGGAAAGCCTTACACATCGTTGCATCATCAGCGTTGCTCGCGAGCATAGCATAAAGGTACCGATTGGCATGCTCAGTGGGATCCTCTTTACCGTGTAATCTTTCATCGCCAGTTATTTGAAGTTGTTGCGTACGGGAGTGCGTGTTATATGTTCCGCGAAGATTGTAGAGGCTTCATGAGATCGTCTTGGAGCATATACGCGGAAGTAGTGGTTATAAGGGAAAGGGGGTGGCCGTTAGTGTACAAAGGTGTTCTCCTGTGAGGCCCATGGTATGGATGCCCGCGAGGTGGTTGGATCTGTGGTTGAAATTGTGGTTGTTCTAGGCCACGTACGTGCTTTGGTCTGTATGGTGTGTGGTCGTAGTAGTTGTACGTATCTGTGTACGTGTCACGAGAGTAGTAATCAGAGGGGGTTCTCTCACAAGTAACTCTGCCATGGTGGGATCCTTCTGACGGGTGGACGTGGTTTTCCATGTATTCTCTCCATTCGTGGAATTCTTCAAGTTCTTCCTGAGAGACCCACGCAAAGTCGGAGCGCATGTCGGAGGGCGACCGTCCTTCACGGACGATGTTACCCGGGAGGCCTTCTAGTCTGACCATCGTGAAATACTCGTCTTAACTTCATGAGAGAGAACCACAAACGGCACCAATATTGGAGCCTAGGAAATTCGTGTAGTCAACACTCTACGCGAGGAGTTGAGATTGCTTGATGATTGACATGGAACTGCTCTTCGTGAAGTTTGGAGGATGATCTTCGTATGGACTAGGGCTTTGTCTGGGCTTGGGCTTTGTGTACCTGCGCATCAAACCCAGAGGAGGGAGGCCTCTGGATTTGACTCTCCGACGCTCAAGTTTAGATTTCATTCGTGAAGACAGACTATATGAAATAGAATAATATAAAGTGCGTGAGGGCAGGGAGAAAGAGGAAAAAGTGTTCGCGAAGGTATAATGATGACGGTGTTCTGGTGATCGTGTATGTGAAGTAAGAAGAGAGAACTCTCAAATTACTGTTAATGGCAAGAGTGAACAGTGATCAATCCTTTTCCTTTTCAAAACTCATATTTATAGGCATGAGCCATAATTGGGTCTTGGACCTTTTTCCTAATTGGGCCGGTCTTCCTTTCATCCCAATGGGCTTATCATTGGGGGCCCAACAGTTTTATCACCTCAATTGAATTTTGTGGCTTTAGAATTTTGTGTTTTATTTTCTAATTGATTTTTCTTCGTTGTAGTTTTTTCTGCGTGATTTATAGTTAAGTGGTTTATTGATCACTGTTTATTGATCTTTGTTGTACATCTCTCTTTTATCCTTCCTTTGATGTGGCAGCAGCTCTGCTAATTGCCTGATTGACAAGTACATAATAATACTCTAGTCATAGTGGCTGATTTGGAGTTCAAGCACTTGCTCCCAGATGGTGATGAAGGTCAGATTAATGCAACATATGCTACTGAATGAGGTAAAGGACCTTGTCTTAAATCTCTCTCGAATACGTAATTTAACCTTTGTTATTAGACACCAGAGAATTCGGCGCTATAAGTCTTACCTCCAAGGAAAAGTTAACATAATTGATTATCCCATCTGATTTGACTCTAATAGGATGAGGAGAGGGATGTTGTGGTTCTTGTGTTTGCCAAAAGCAAGATCTTCCAAATGCAATGAACGCTGCTGTTTTTCTCATCTTCACTCTGTAAGTTACATATAATGTAGTAAATTATGTATAACTTCTAGTACATGTGTTTATTCTTCTTTTTCTACACCAAATTTTTTCCCCTTGGATTTATGGATAATGTTGTTTGTAAACGCAGTGTGCAAGAAAAAGATTTTTATGTGTTTATATACAATCAGGCAAAAATTTGCTGCTATCAGTTTGTATTGAGACTTGTATAGCATTTGTATGTAAGCACAGTACCAATTACAACGTAAGATTGACTTGATATGTTGAGGAGTGTGCTTTACTTACTCTCTTTCAACTACCAACCTCATTGTTTTCAGAATTTCATAGGCACCTTGAGTGCTTAACATTGATATTTTACAAAAAATGATAGAACTTTTGAAAACCTCATTGTTCTTAGAATTTCATAGGCACCTTGAGTGCTTAACATTGATATTTTACAAAAAATGATAGAACTTTTGAAAGTTAACAACTGTCATATAATAATACTCAACAAGTGAAATTATTCACCAAACTCATTGAGTTAAAAACTTGTAGAAGTTATGTGGTGATGACAATAAATTATGTGTTGATGATATTAAAGTGTGTTGATTATAGTGAAATTTGAAAATTATGTGTGATCACAATAAATTTGTGTGTTGATAACAGTTAAACTAACAGTTAAACTTGGAATATCATGTGTTGATGACAATAAATATGTGTTGATGATACTAAATTGCGTTGAAGATAGTGAGACACGGAAAATTATGTTTTGATGACAATAATTGTAAAGGTTGGACACTAAACTGTATTGATGACAAGGAAAATTAGAAAATTATTTGTTGATGAGTTATCCAAGCTCATATGGAAAGTAGTTAGAGACCTCCATCATCTGACGAACCCTTGTCCATTTGCTGAATGGGGGCTCGATATTGTGGGACCAAACCCAAAAGCACCGGGTGACAAGAGTTTCATGGTCACTGCGACTGACTATTTAACTAAATGGGTGGAAGTCAAGGATTTGGTGATCATTCAAGATACCAACATTCAGAAGCTCATGTGGGAGTCAATTATTACTAGATTCTACATTTCTTATGCTTTAATTTCTAGCAATGACACCCAATTTACTAGTACAGTTTTTTAATCTGACTGTGTTGGTTTTAAGGTTAGAAACTTTTACTCTTCTGTCTCCTATCCAGGAGCGATGGTCAAGCTGAGGCCACTAACAAGACGATAGTAGACGGGATCAAGAAGTGTTTGGACCGGTCAAAAGTAAAGAGGGTTGAAGAGCTCCCAACCATGTTGTTGGCATACTGTAACACCCCGAGGCGATCCACCGACAAATCCTAATTTTCTCTTGCTTATGGTGTAGATGCAGTCATTCCCCTAGAGGAAGGGCTCCCTGGATTTAGGACAATTGCGTTCGATCAGGGTGGCAATGATGAGGTTGTGAAGGAGAACCTTGACCACTTCCCAGAAAGTAGGGATGTGGCGTCTAAAGGAGAACCTCGACATCATACCAATGAGAGCTCGTCAAGGTGCATGGATGTTACATCAGACAATGACCCATCGATGTCGGAGGCTTTGTTCTGTGTCAGGTTCCCGGAAATATGAGAGACCCTACAGTAGGCAAGTTGGATCCTAACTAAGAGGGACCATACATAGTCATCAATGACTTGGGAAGCAGCTAACGAGCCACAAAACGTGTGTCGTTATGCTCGATCAAATTTAAAATACCTATCCATTACTCTAGCTAGTAAAGTGGTAAGCAAGGGTCGATCCCACGAAGAGTCAGGGAATTCAATTCTTATATAGATAGTACGATTGACAATCTCAGTAACCAAAGGGTTTTTGTCGATGGATTAATCTAACTAATTAATTCTAGTAAACAATACTTAAGAGAACACACTTTTGTTCAATCAACATCCACACAACAGATTAGCAGGTTCATCATTGATACTCTATTTTCCCTAAGTTCAACAGTCCATGTGAATTGTCCTAATTCCTGTTCAAATGTCGCTATTGGTCCAACTATTAGAATTAAACAACCTAGCAACAATAAGTTCAAAAATGAATAGGTGCGCGAAATATCCTTGACCCAAGATTGATATTAATCATGCATTCAACTCTCTACAATCACAAGTTCAACTAGCCCAAGTGATTGCTTATGCTACCTATTGGTTCGGCTCTCCAACTAGGATAAACCTAAACCTAGCAGTATGAATCAATCTAATCTACCTAAATGGTCAGTCTAGATAGTCAAATTGAATTCAATAAACAATTAAAACACAAGAGAAGAAACACCTCAAATCATAAACTAAAACAAAGGTAGAATGTCTTAAAAACCAAGCTGATCTGAAGGTTTTAGCGATTCAATGAAATGCAAAATGAAAAGAACAAGAGATAATGATAATCGAGGTAGACCTAAGTATTTTATAACCAAAGACTCCTCACAAAACCTAGAAATGTTAGGAGAAAAGGACCGAAGTACGTAGCAACTCGTGAATCCCATGCAAGTGCTCGGCCCAATGCAGGGACGGTCGTGCCAAACTCGGTGCGGTCGCGCGATGTCTCAGTTGCACTTGTTGAGAGCTTGGTCCCGCGGTGTAGCTTGTGGTCGCGTGCATGTCTTTGGGGCCATGTGCGGTCGTGACAGAAGCGGCGCAGTTGCGCCACTGCCCAACTTCTTCCTTCACTTGGTAAATTTCTCTGAAATGATGTAATGTGCCATACGAACTCCGAATGTCGAATTACCCCTAAATCTTTGCTCTTTTGCCTCTGAAAGACATTAAGAACCACTGCCAACGATGTACTAAATAACGCTTATCATCAGCTCTTACAGATTGGAGGACGTCGATGGCAAGGCGGCGCCACACACTTGGAACATCGCCAGTTTGAAGAAATTATATTACTAGGAGCTACAGGGGTACTCCATTACCTCATCGGACAGTTTTTCCCTTGAGGTTTGAATGAGGCCCTGGGATATTATGCCTTGAACTTTTTATCGTTTTATTTCATGCTCATCATTGCATACATTATTTATCATACCTAAACTTTTTGAATCTTTGTGGAATTGTGCACTTTTAATTCTTTGCTTCAATATAATGACTTGTTTCTGGTTTTTGATGTTTTTCTATTTCACCCACAACAATGGAATAGCAAGTGAATCCCATTAAGTGCTTGTGAAACCAATGGATCATCACCAAAGGGTTACACGTTGGGGCATAGGTACACCGAAGCGCATGAAGGACGCCGAACAGTTTCTTGCATCCGATACACGTGCAGGTAGAACAACGTTGTTACAACTAGAATTCGAAACCGAACCTTTCAAATGACATTTTTGTTAAATCAGTTAACGAATGGTTTGGGAAATTTCGGACTATCGGAAACTTACAGTGGGAAAAAATTCACAACCACAAAGTAGTAACAAAACTATAGTTTTCTTGGTTCAGACATGGATCGTGAAAGTCGTCCCGCAGTGCACCGTAAGGCATACCGTTTCCGGACCTGACATGACAAACCACCAGATAATTCAAATTACACACTCGATATACCGACTAAAATAAGCTTAGGGGCTAGAATTCCCTACTGTCGACTTTGACTTAAATAAAGTAGAAATTATCTAGTACTACAATTAAATAGGCTTACAAGTGAGCGTTTTTTACCACTGACCTAGACTTTGGAAAATATAGTTTATTTTACATGTCGATCAAATAAGCATAGGAGGGAGCGTTTTAAGGCGTTGAATCTGAATCAAATCATCATGACTATTTTTATGAACAATTTAATTAACGAGCATCAAGGTGAGCGGCTTCCGCCGTTGACGTTGACTCGAGGAATACAAATAAATAGCACAAGTATCGATCCATAACAGGCCACGTACCACATCTAAAGCCGATTTGACATAGTCTATATGGAGCCGATGAGAATGGTGACGTTCGGGTCTCGAATCCCAATCGACATTCCAAACACAATGGGCTAATAGAGCATTTTTCATCAACCTTTAAATTATATATTACATAAAATTAATGATCAGAGATGATAATAAATTCACAGTATTAACTAAGGGAAAAGGGGAAAAAGCTTAATAAATGGATTTAACTTAAAATAAATCTAATAGAAGTCTTCTTCTACCGCAACCTCAGGTACGCATTATTCAATCTACGTTATCCATTTTTAGGGTTCCTCTTGAGAGTTGGTCAATTACTCACTTGAATACCGGAGAGTTTCTCAGGAGATTACACACCGCTCCTCAAATCATTTCTTTTGCAGTTCAATCATCTATACAGGAGATTCGGATCGTCTTCATCAACAAATTCATTTTAGTATAAATTCATGCTAAAACAACTATATTCCTTGGAAAACATAAAACAAAATTGAAAGGTTAATATTCGACCATTCATTATAAATGTTAAGTATGATTGATTTCAGCAATTGACACCTGAGCAATGTCAGTCACAGTTACATGGCAAAATATGCAGCTCTAAACCTTAGTAAGATGCATTAGATATAGAACAACTAATCTCATCACCTTCCTGCCTACATAGTAAAGCAATATTTATTGCATTTTTTTGATATGGCCAACATTGGAGCCCCCTTCTACAGGTGGGCCCCGCCCCCATCCTAGAGGATTTATAAGGGGGATGCCATTCCAACCGCCCCGTTTCGAACCCGGGATAAGAGGGAGGGGGAATGACCCTCCACTACTCAGCTAGAGTGGTGCATGCTAGCAGTATTTATTGCATTTGAAACTCCTGATTGTACAGATTCAATAACTGCATCTATATCACAAATCCCCTCACATGCAAACATAGAACTATAGATCGGAATGTGAAACAATAAATATTGTTTTAGGCATGCTTAATTGAGGGAAAAGATAGTTAAAGATCATAAAATTCAAGATCTAAATGCATGAAAAGAAATACTAAGCTTATAAAATTGTATATTATCCGACTAAATGTAACTAATATAAAATATGTAAAGACATCGTAAATAAGTAAAATGTAATAAATCTTCTATTCGTTTGAAGAGATTGTGATGTGTAGACGAGTACATCTCCGGGCTAGCCTGCCCGACCCGCACGACCTGCCGACCCATATAACCGGGCTTGGACAAGATTTGTAGCCTGAGCGGGCAGGGTATAGACAATGAAAATAGTCCACCCGAGCCGCTAAGCCCGCCCAAAAGCTCGAAAACATTATTTCTTTGTATTTTTTATATTTGATTTTTATAAAATTATGTCTTTCTTAGATAATTACCTTTTAAACTCATTATAATAAGTCTCCAACTCCTCAAATTAACCATTTAATCAATCAATTGTACTACTTAATAGGTAAAATTGTAATTTATAACTTAGAAATATGTATAAGTTATAACCGGGCTTGCTCGACGGGCTACCCGTCCCGCAGAAGCGGACGAGTTTAAACAGTGAATCCATCCCGAATGAACTGGGGGGCTTAGCCCGGTCCGCTTATCAAGGCAGTAAATTCAAAAAATCCCGACTTCGGCCCGACTTTGTACAGGCCTAGTGATGTGTCATATGCTCCCAATCACATTTATAAGCAACTACAAATAAAACACGTGAGGACAAGGTAGCGATTTGTGCTATGTCGACTATTTAAAGGTGGAAGATGGTGTGATAATATGAATTTACATGTGAATAAGTGAAGAGAATAGGCAATCCGTAGTAATAGTAGAGAGAGTGCATCATGTCTGATAGATCTCATCTCATGTCTTTTACAAGTAACGAAAGGGGTTAATTATAAATTTATAATCAATTTTTTTAAAGAATATTCCTTAATTATAGTCGGAATATCGTTGGCTCGTTGCAACTAAAGAGTGAATCTCGCTGGTCCATTACGCGAAAGTCACTGGTCACGACCAGACATGTTCCTAATCGACTATATCCATATTCCAAGGGACTGAATATAGTCTCAAGCGACTTGGACAGACCTGAGTTAAACCAACTTGACTTGCAATCTTACGTAGTTGATTTGATAGATCTTCTAACCCCAACAAATCTATCTATATAATACTAAAATGATATGAAAAACAACCCATGTGTGAGCGTCATATTAGTTTAGACCAGTGTCATCTTTTCATTCATTTTGAACAGTTTTTTACATGTTTCAGATTTTAAGAACATTGTTATTTCTTTACTATAACCACATGACATTCAATTCGGCATACACGTGGCAACAATTATACACTTTTCTTGTATTATATGACTTGAATACTCCGACTTAATAAAAAGAAACAATGTAATTTGGATAATATTTTATGTATAATTTTCAAGTTATACAAGGACAAATCCGGTATTATTAAAATCTAGCATTATCTTTTATATTTAATTATTAACATATCCTATAAAGAAAAATAAAAAGTGAATAAAAAATACGTAGAATCACAGTTACAAATAAAGTATCATATAGACACAGCCACTATTTACTCTCTCTGAAAAAATATTTACTTATATTGTGACACAATATGATATAATTACTATTAGAAAGAATTGTACTAGATTACGTACTTACTAGTTTTATCTATAATAACCCTCATTTTACTAGTTACTTAAAAGCTAACCCTTATATAAATAATTTTATAATTCTCGTCTCTCTCCTTACCGTGCCCGCTCCTCTCTTCCTGACTTCTCTCTCTTCACACTCATCACCACCTATCTCCGGTATCCGACAACCATGTCGACCTCAAGAGGTGGAGGAGAATAATCGAGATTCAACATATGGAGAGGATGAATGAGACTTGGCGGAGCGAGCAACATCGAGATGCAAAACCTTAATCTACAACACCTAGTGATGCAGGAGCATCCCTATCACCAACTCCCCAAAGGGCAACCACAAGAGCCATGGCTAAGAGGACCAAAGATCAAATCAGGCAAGCCATTTTAGCTCTCAATATGGACCAGGAGATGAAGCCCATTGCCTCTACTCTTTTGACATGTCAAAGAGGTATCTCTCCTCTACAAATTCCATGAAGAACACTTGGTCATTTCTGGACCAAGTCAAGCTACAAAGAGCCAACTTTAGGACATACCCGGAATAGACCTCTAGCCGGCTATGTCATTTTCAAGTGCATTTTGCACAAGCTTCCTTATGTTTTTCATGAAACATTTCTTAGGGTATTTTGGTCTTAATTAAGTGAACTTTATGAGGTTCAAAGGGGCCGGCCTTCACTTGGTATAAAAGCCAAGAGATAGCTCATTATTTGGGGCCTTTGAATTGATTAAAAACACACATGTTGTAAAAGTTGAGCAAAGACTCCTTTCTATCATTTGAAGGCCACCTTGGTTTGTTGGTTGGTCAACTGAAAACAACCTTATCTCTTGCCCAATTATATCTTGTTTGTGTGATTGTTATTGTATGAACTTGATTAGGGAAACTCATGGTGCTCTAGGTGGTATATCCCCTAGTTGTGTTGTGTTATAGCTTGTTTGTTTCTTGTAGACTTGCATTGTGTTGAGGTTAAGTCCAAGGTGCTTGCAAGGGAGCTTAAGATTCACTCAAGAACTTATCCCCTTTGTTTTCATTTCACTTCTATCTCTATTTTGCATCCAAGCTTGTTTCCAAGCTAGGATAACATCTAGGACACTTGTTCTTGATGTTTGGAAAGGATTGAACTCTAGATCCGAGCATTGTAGGGATATCCCTACATTAAGTGGTATCAGAGCTCAGTGAGTTCATCCTTTGTTCACCATAGAAAACCCAAAACCAAGTGCCTTGCAAGTTCTTGCAAGAACACTTGACAAAAACATTGTGAAAACCCACAAAGCTAGCCATTTCTTTACCTTGTTCTTTTGGTCTAACCATTATGAATGCTTGAAGTTTTTTGCAGGACTAAAACCAAGGTTGAAGGTGAGGAGTTGCCTAAGGAAATCCCTGAGTTAAGGTCGAAACTTCCAAGGGAAAACCAACCATCCACCTTCGCCGGTGCCTTGTTCCGGGAACCAGCGCCTGGCAAGACACCGGAATCCAAGCCTTTTTAGCCCTACCCCATGCAGCCATCTCCAAGAACACTCTGAACAAAGTGTAAAGTAGAGGTCTTGATCTTTCTACAGCAACAAAAATCACCCAAATCCACCGAGTAGATCGTTCTGACCAAGCCAAACAAAATCACTCCAGAGGCAGAGAAACCGGGCACTTGATTCACTCACAAAAGTGGTCAAGAACCCAACTTTGGAGCTTCACCCCTCAATCCAAACACCACCAAACGAAGAACACTCATGAGCCCCATGAAGAACAACATTTGATCTGTTGAGGGAAGCAAAAATCAGACCAAAGGCACGAGTAGATTGTCCAAAACACTAAAGCCAAAACCTTTCCCAAAGCGGTAAAGTGTCACTTCTACTTTCCCAAAAGTGTTGACCTAGCATATTCCCAAGGCATTGCAGCCTCATTGAGCCGTGGCCATTTTGGATTTGACCTGAGCCCTCTACCTAGAAAAACCTCCACTACAAGGTTCAAGAAAGGTCCCATCCATTGCAGCTCATTGAGCCATTGAAAAACACACCCAAAGTTGCTTGCCAACACACTTACTTCTACTTTTCCAAAAAGTGTTGACCTAGCATCTTCCCAAGGCATTGCAGCCTCATTGAGCCGTGCCATTTTGGATTTTACCTGAGCCTCCTACCTAGAAAAACCTCCAATACAAGGATCAAGAAAGGTCATATCCATTGCAGCCCATTGACCCCTTGAAAAACACACCCAAAGTTGCTTGCCAACACACTTTTGTACCCGGTAACGTGCTAGCTTGCCTATTCAACATTAAACCTTGTACCTTTTGTTGTGTACTCCAATTGCAACATTTGGAACGTGACCAAGTGGTCATAATACTCAGAGAAGAAGGAGAGAAGGGATTGCCAAGTGCCCTTCACAACTTAACCCATACCCCACCTTTTAACCTTAAAGGAAGTAGTACACCTAAGGTGTTCACTTGACTTCTTTTCTTAAACACAATCCTCAGCCTTTTCCAAGGAAGTTTTGAAGGCAATAACAAGGGGACTCCAAGGGCTACTCGTTCACCTCAGACTAAGGTAATAGTCCTTCGCCCCTCTTGAGCTAAACACACTTACACAATTCTGTTTTTGCCTAAGTACAAAACTGCATGTTATAACTCTTGTTTCTTTGGCACCTTTATGTGTACTTAGTCTAGCTTCACTCAAGTCATTTCACACTTATAAGGTACTATATTGAGCAGAGATTGTGAGACTATCTTTGAGTGTGAGGGAAGACACAAATCAAACACAAGTTATTACTCTAACTTAACATCTTTGCTTGTTGTTTGTGTGACAATGTCTAGCTCACCCCATCATTCTCAACAAGAGGAGGTGAACCCTTTGATCAACTCAGAGCAAAGTATCACCAACCCTCAACCAGACCTAGCCTCACTCATAAGGTCCCTTAATGACACCATGGCTAGAAATCACCAAGAGCTTGCTAGTAGGATAGCAACATTGGAGTCAAAACATAAATCACCAAGGAGTTCCCCTAGGGTCTTAAGGAACCAATATGAACCAGGGGAACCCTCTCATGCACACTCCCATGCTCCTATTCCTAGACAAGATGTGAGGATAGGCTCCATCTCACCCACACTCAGACCTGAGCCTATTAGGATACCCACTAGAGAACATGTCTCACCCTTAGCAAGACCATCACCTATGCACCACTCAAGGGAGTTTTCTAACTTTGATTCTCCTAATGTGAATAGATATAGTGATGATTTTGTTGATGAGTTTCAGGGTGATAGGCACATGAGGTTTGGAGGAAGAGGACATAGAGGAAGGAGGGTAAGATTCCAAAGGAATGAGCACCCTTATGGGTATGTTCCTAGGGAATTTAGACATGAGCAACCTTTTGAGCAAGCTCCTAGACATGCCCCATTACACCATGTAGAACCAGTTCCAAGGCAACCAAGACATGATCAAGGGTTTGAGCAAGTGCCTAGGCCAAGAGAAGAGGATGGCATTGGCAAGATCAAGGTGAAGATTCCAACATTTGAGGGCAAGTGTGACCCGGACACCTACATGGCATGGGAAAGAAAGATGGACCAAATTTGGTCATGCCACAACTTCAATGAAGAAAAGAAGGTACAACTTGCTATCCTTGAATTCCAAGACTATGCTATGTTGTGGTGGGATAACTTGGTCCAGGAGAGAAGAGAAAGACAAGAGCCTCCCATCCAGAATTGGGATGACATGAAGAGAGTCATGAGAAGAAGGTTTGTACCTGAGCACCATGCAAGGGAGCTAAGGCACAAGTTAGAGACCTTGAGGCAAGGAAATCAGAGTGTGGAGGAGGTGTATAATGCAATGCATATGGCCATGATCAAGGCCAACATCAGAGAAGACCCCATTGCCACCAATGCAAGGTTTCTAAGGGTGTTGAACCCTTCCATCTCCAATGAGGTAGATATGTATCCTTATGAAACTAGTGAGCAATTATTTCATAATGCTATCAAGGTTGAAAGGAAGATGAAGGCTAGGATGGTGCAAACAGCAAGGCCAACTTCTAGGCCAATGGGATCAAGCACCCCATGGAACAACAAGCCAAGCACCACCCCTACTCAAGCACCCAAGGAGACCTATCCACAAAGGGATCCACCTAAGCCCCAAGGCCAAGCCATGGGCAATCCAGGGAGTACTTCTAAACCCCCTAATGTAACTAATGCTCCTTACCCTAGATCTAGTAGTTTAGAGTGCTTCAAGTGCAAGGGTAAAGGCCATTTCATGAGGGATTGTCCGAACAAGAGGGTTATGTTTATTAATGCTATGGGACAATATGAATCAGAAAGTGAGCATGAAGATAATGAACCTAATCATGACCTAGATGTGGACTTAAGGGAAGAACCAGAGGAGATAGGTTATGAACATGGTGAAGTGCTAGTCTGTAGAAGAGTTCTAAGTGTCCAAACTGAATTGGTTGAAGATAATCAAAGGGAGAACATTTTCCATAGTAGATGCATGATAAAAGACAAGGTTTGTGATGTGATTATTGATGGAGGTAGTTGTTGCAACATAGCTAGTAGTGAATTGATAGAAAAGCTAAACTTGCCATCCACATTACACCCTAGACCTTACAAACTACATTGGATGAATGATAGTCGAGAACTCAAGGTACACAAGCAATGTAATGTGACCTTTAAGATAGGCTCATATGTGGCCACTATTCTTTGTGATGTCTTACCCATGCAGGCTTGTCATCTACTCTTAGGAAGGCCATGGCAATATGACAACAAAGTGACACATGATGGCTTTTCTAACAAGTACTCCTTCATGGTTAATGGTAAGTTGGTTACCTTGAAACCTATGACACCAATTCAGATTGTAGAAGCAGCTGAGGCTAAGAGAGCCAAGGAAAGAGACAAGATGGTACCCCAAGAGAGGCCTAAGACCAAGGACAAGTCCCTGGTTTTGCACAACTCCAAGTTCCTAGGACAATACTCCATGCTAGTGATCAAGGAAGTTCAAAGGGATGAATTTCTGCCCAAGGATGATATACTAAGGAGCTTGGTCAAGCATCCCACCTTCACATCAGAAGCACCCAGCCACACATCTCCTAATACCATCCAAAAGGTGCTAGGTGAGTTCCATGAGTTGTTTCCACAAGAGCTACCCATTGGACATCCACCACTAAGAGGGACCATGCTTAGAGCCTTGCTTGAGACTAGCCTTAAAGCAAGGGAAGACATTGTGCTACATGTTGAGTTTGCCTACAATAGGGCCACACACTCAAGCACCAAGGTAAGTCCTTTTATGTGTGTGTATGGTACTAACCTTCTAACCTCCTTTGATCTTATTCCTTTGCCTAGCAAAGAGAAGTGTGACCATAGTGCAGGGAACCAGGTCAAACTCATCAAGGAGCTACATGAAGGGACCAAAGAGAGGCTGGAGAGCTTAACCACAAGTGTAGCTGGGGCAAAGAACAAGCATAGGAGGAGGGTCAGACTCAAAGAAGAAGCTAGTGAAGGGGAAGAACAAGAAGAGGCTCCCATCATCAAGACTAGAGATGGCCTGAGGTCAGGCCCTTCAAAAGAAGGAGGGAATGATGCAGGAGCATCCCTATCACCAACTCCCCAAAGGGCAACCACAAGAGCCATGGCTAAGAGGACCAAAGATCAAATCAGGCAAGCCATTTTAGCTCTCAATATGGACCAGGAGATGAAGCCCATTGCCTCTACTCTTTTGACATGTCAAAGAGGTATCTCTCCTCTACAAATTCCATGAAGAACACTTGGTCATTTCTGGACCAAGTCAAGCTACAAAGAGCCAACTTTAGGACATACCCGGAATAGACCTCTAGCCGGCTATGTCATTTTCAAGTGCATTTTGCACAAGCTTCCTTATGTTTTTCATGAAACATTTCTTAGGGTATTTTGGTCTTAATTAAGTGAACTTTATGAGGTTCAAAGGGGCCGGCCTTCACTTGGTATAAAAGCCAAGAGATAGCTCATTATTTGGGGCCTTTGAATTGATTAAAAACACACATGTTGTAAAAGTTGAGCAAAGACTCCTTTCTATCATTTGAAGGCCACCTTGGTTTGTTGGTTGGTCAACTGAAAACAACCTTATCTCTTGCCCAATTATATCTTGTTTGTGTGATTGTTATTGTATGAACTTGATTAGGGAAACTCATGGTGCTCTAGGTGGTATATCCCCTAGTTGTGTTGTGTTATAGCTTGTTTGTTTCTTGTAGACTTGCATTGTGTTGAGGTTAAGTCCAAGGTGCTTGCAAGGGAGCTTAAGATTCACTCAAGAACTTATCCCCTTTGTTTTCATTTCACTTCTATCTCTATTTTGCATCCAAGCTTGTTTCCAAGCTAGGATAACATCTAGGACACTTGTTCTTGATGTTTGGAAAGGATTGAACTCTAGATCCGAGCATTGTAGGGATATCCCTACATCACCTAGGGTTTGTTAGCAAGATTGGTCTTTGTTTTTGGTGAAATTATCTGTCGAGTTCAAGGTCTTTATTTCTGGTGATTCGAATTTCAGTATGGATTGTGAAATTGGAGATTTAACAGGTCGTTGTTTTGTTGATTATTGAAGATTTAAAAAATTTCTTGTATAAGAGTATGTCTTCAATTTCTTAAATCTCTGAAATATGTTTTCTTCTATAAGAGTATGTTTGTTGTTGATTTCCTAAATCTTGGATTGTTGATATGTTTTGGTATAGAGATCTTGGATGTTGGGGCCACTAAGACGATCCCACAGGAGAGGTTGCAAGCAATTCAGATGATAAACTTTTTGATGAAGTGTTTGGATATCAAGAACATTTTACTTAGAGCTTGATTTGATCATTGACGATATGGAGAAATGTCAATCTGATGAGATTGCATATGTGAGGGGTGCTTCACATGAAGCCGCTCGGAAATTGATAACTAGGAAAGGGATAAAGTCCGATCCAAATGCAGTCTTAGTGTCGGGTTCGAATGGGAGGAGTGATCAGAGATATAAGTTAGCCTTTGGAGATCACTTACCATGATCCTCTTCATATGATTCTCAATCACTTGAATCTCTTGTTGATAATAGATTGTTTTAAAACTTGTTTTGATGACCTCTCTCTCTACCTCTCTTTTTCCACCTTGAAAACTCAAGTTCGTATCTTGGAGATTGTTGATGATTTCTCAAAGATTGGAGGGTTCTATTCTAGATTGAATCAAGTATTTCTCTTATTCTCATCTAGATCTATGAATTTCTCTATTCTTATGATGTTTTGGGTTGTTTCTTCCATTATGCATAGCTAATCCACATTTCTAGGATTGAGGTGATCCCAGCAATGAATTGGTAGATTTTCTACTTGTGTTTGTTTTTTATAGCATCGTTTCATGTTTGATTTGATTCTAGGGATCTTATTGAGATTGCGATAATCATTTAGAATTATATTAGGCTGAGTCTGAAAGGAGATATTATAGATTTCAATTAGACATGGCATGTGTCTGAAAGGAGATTGTTTATGTTATAAATACCTAGAATTGAACCGAATAATCTTGTTTGTTCTTTTGGATAAAAAGTAATCATAGAAACCTAGGTTAGGTTATACTTAGTTGAGCATGAAAGTGGACGTGAACCCGGTCTAGTTCTAGTTTTTAAGTACCTAATAGTCTAAACTTGATTAACTTTACGCGACAATGGTTGTTAGTTGGAGTTTAGATACTTCTACTATTGTCTGAAAGGAATTAGTAGATATATATGATTGATTACCGTGAAACAAGTCCATGCTATTCTATGATAAATACGTCTTGTAATCTACCAAGGAGTTGTTATGGTGATCCTTAATCCTAGATATTTTTCATTCAGATAAACCTTCCAAAAGTTGTATTTTCTCATTGTCATAGCATAGTCATCAAAATTCTCTTCTTACGACTTAGCTTACCAGTTTAGTTATAAAAGATACTACTTTGTCCTCGTGGAAACGGCACTTGAAAATCTAACAATTGATCTCATACGCTTGTGGGTAGGTTTAGTCCTATCAAGTTTTTTGGTGTCGTTGTCCGGGACATTAGCTAGTATCAGTTGTATCCTACAACTGGTTTGACTAAGTCTCTTGTCTTATATTATCCTTTTCCTCTTGTCTTTAATCTCAGGTTTTTCACCTTATCATGAGAAGAGTTCTGAGCGCTAATAATCTCAACAACTTTGATCCCGAACCTGATCGTGCTTTTCACTTGAGAAGAAGACAACAACGTGATCTTATTGAACAAAATATGGTTGTGAATAGCAATAATAACCAGCCGAATAATTCACTGGATCAGCCACGTATGACCTTAGGTGACTATGTGAAACCCAATCACCAAGGGCAAGTTTTAGGTGTGGTTTGACCTCCCGTGCAGACTCGTAACTTAGAGCTCAAGACCTCTTTGATCAACATGGTTCAACAAAATCAGTTTTGGGGTTCGCCTTCTGAGAATCCACACCTACATTTGGACACTTTTAATGAGCTTGTGGATGTGGTGAAGATCCATGAAGTGGGTCAAGATGTACTCTTCTTGCGCACATTCTCGTTGTCTCTACAAGATAGAGCAAAGGCTTGGTATAAGGCCATACCTCTTGGCTCTGTAACCGCTTTTGAGGAGTTATACATTGCATTTCTCACCAAATATTTTCCTCCTAAGAAGACAACCGAGATGGGAAATCAGAATTTAGCCTTACATATGAAAGATGATGAGTCTCTCTATGAAGGTTGGGTGATGTTCAAAGAGTTGTCGATGTTGTGCCCTAATCACGGGCAAGAGAAGTGGACTTTGCTACATGTCTTCTATAATGCAGTTGACAGTTCTAGCATACTTATTATTGATGCTTTAGCTTGAGGTAGAATCATGTAAATGAATGTCGGGGAAGCATGGGATTTGATCAAGGAAACCGCTCAACACTCTCATTATTATAGTGATGCTCGGTCACATCCTAAGAAAGTCACTGGGTTGTATGAGGTGAATTCTGAGACAGACCAACAAGCTCGAATTGATGCTTTGCAACAAGATATCAAGAGGCTGAAATTGGCGGTTCAAAAGTCCAAAGAGGATAAAACAATCATTTAATCAACTTGTTAGGTGGATACCAGTTGTGCAACGTGTTTTCCCATATTTATCACAAATTAATCATTTTTTAGTTATTTTAATCAATTTTTCCCTTTAGTTACATTTTAAAGTTAATTGATTTCAATACCATAAGAACTGATCTCCTTGGTTCCATGTGTGATCGAACTTGTCTTACCAATCTACTTATGGAGTAGTTGAATAGGTAAAAATATTACTTTGGCAGGGCCAAACGATCCTTGTCAAGAGGTCTTAGGGCAAGAGGGTAGTTTGGGATTTATGGGACACATGTCTTTAGAGGACGATGGGATGAGGGCATGTGTTTGGGAAGTAGATTTTATGAGGGAGGAGAAGGCTAGTGTAGACCAACCTTTTTTCCTACTTTAATAGCATACAAAGCCAAGAAGGCTTGTAATTGAGATTCATCGAGTTAGACTCTGGTGATGTTGGATGAGGAGGCCATTTGAGAATTTGAAGTGGGTAAAGCTTGAGAGAGTTTGAGGCTTGAGAGAGAGAGATGTAGCAAGAGAGTAAGAAAGCGAGACTCAAAAGGAACAGATAGGCTTTTCTTAACAATGAAGTTCTCTCTGAAATGGCTATAATTTTTACTTTCAACATTTAGAATACAATAGTCTACTCTTCAACGGCTCAATCTCTTTAGGCCAACTCTCGTACTTAACAAGGAAAGCACTCGAGTGTAACTGTTGGCTTGGGAACCGAAAAAGTAGCATTGGAACCCATATACGGCACTTTGCATTAAATCCACAATAAACACAAAAACAACAAGATACTTGATCCCCATTCAACTCCCTTAATCCTCAGAAGAGACATGTAAAGAGAGAGAGTGCACACCCATTCAATATGAAGCGCGACAAATAACACTCAAGCAAAGTACATGTGTACACATATAAAACATTAGCTATGTGATAGGAAGCGTTTAGTACATCATTACACATGGTCTTTAGCATCTATATCAAGGGATTTGGCACGTCCATAGTACATATTACCATGATCCAGACCAAGCAAAGTAAAGGCACTAAATACAAGGATTATGGGCATCCGAAGGAAAGATAGCCAAAAGGGTACAAGCTGGAGCCACACACGGCAGTGACGCGACCGCGCCAGACACCGGGATACCGTTCTATCCCACAAGCGAAAAGTCCGAGTCCCGTCCCAAAGCGCAACAGTGCCAACACATGCGCGATCGCACCCTTGTCATGCCGGGAAAGCTCTAACACCCTATTTCTTCGTGATGATGGGATTGGGCTTTGGGCTTCCTTCATTTGTAATGTCTGGGCTAGGGTTAATTAGGTTAAGTCTCGTCATTTTAGAATAAATAGGGATAGCTTTGCCTCCTCCCTAACCATCCATTAATCTCATTTTCATATTTCATTTTACGTAGTTTTCTAGCAATGAGTCGGGAGTAGTCTCCTAGACTTTGTGTGATTGGTTCGAGCCATTAAGCTGACTAAATGTGAGGTTTCTAATCATTTGTTTCTCATTAATAATTTCTCAATTGCTTTATCATCTGGCTTATAATACTTATTGAATTGAATTTGCATTCTAGATTGATCTCCTAGGTTGTTTATTTCAATTTCATATAGCTAGGCTTAGGTTTATCCTAGTTGGAGAACCTAACAATTAGAGTATCAAAACAACTACCTGGACTAGTTGGACTTGTAGGGGTGTGGATGATGATGAGGTGTTAGTAGCCAAATGGCACTGCACATTCCTATCTATTCTTGTGCTTAATGCTGCCTAGGAATTTATAGTCTTAATAGTTTTAGGGCTAGATTCATAGGTAAGGACTATTTGGGCTAGTTGACTTAATTATCTATAAGGGAACAATGATTAGGGAAATTAGAAGATATATAGGCAATAGGAGAGAGAGAGAGAGAGAGAGAGAGAGAGAGAGAGAGAGAGAGAGAGAGAGAGAGAGAGAGCCTTGTCCACTTAGTATTAATTCATTTAGAAGATATATAGGCAATAGAAGATATTAGAAGATATATAGTCCAAGTCCAAGTGACTTGGACTTTAGTTGAACCTCCACCTAAGACTACTTGGAGAGCCTTGTCCACTTAGTATTAATTCATTTACCTGGACTAGTTGGACTTGTAGATGTGTGGAGGGTAATGATGCATTAGTAGCCAAGTGACGTTGCGTTTTCCTATTTATTCTTAAACTCTATGCTACATAGGGATTAACCTTTGATAGTTTCAGAGTTGTATTTACATGTAAGGGCGTTAGGACTAGTTAACTTAATTAGCCATAAAGGAACAAGGATTAGGAAAAACTTAGCATATAATTTAGAGAGTGAACCCGATTAGTAATAAGAAGTCAAGGATCAAACCCATGAACTCATAATGTAGATGCCTGGTGAACAATTTTTTTGCCTTTATTGTTTTCTAGATTACTTAGTTAGTTTCATCATATTTCCCCTATTTCCCTTTTTGTTAATTTAAAGCTGATCATATTAGAAACAAAAGAATCGATCCATTGACTTCCTGTGGGAT
>NW_027368643.1:0-48387 GCF_046119375.1 Phyllobates terribilis | reverse complement strand
CGCTCCTACACTCTCCGAATATACAGTCCGGGCCCCACTAAAACAAGTAATTAATTTTGGAAAATACAAAAAAGGCAAATATTTTGATTCTTACTCAATATGCAATGCTTTCAAATTAAGAAAATTGTAATAATCTGCCAGTTTTATTTACAACTGTCATTTAAAGCAAAAAAAATCTACTATAAATAAATTTATTAATGATACTCCATAAATTGGTTTCCTTGTTTTTGGTGCAAAAAATTAACTTTATTTAAATATATTACCTTATTATGTAAGGAAATCATAATCAAATTCGTAACTTGAATTATTAATAAGAACACCCACCATATAGTAGAAATTAACTTTCTTTAAATATATTACCTTATTATGTAAGGAAATCATACTCAAAATCTGTATCTTAATTCCAAATTTGTTACCTTATTATAGTAGAAATTAAGATATTGATATTAGTACTCCAAATCGTTACCTTATTAGTATAATTAATAAAAGCCAAAAATACATTTGCCTCTATCCTAATCTTCTACTATATAAGACATTTCACATAAACTATTGAAACACATCTCCATTGCTCTATCAAAGATTAGAATTATCAAAAACTAACAATGACCTATGTAAGTTAACACATCTTCTTTTCCTTTTGTTTGTATTTTTTTAAAAGTTTAAGACAACTCATATTAAAATTATTTTTCATTTTATTGTAGTATCTTCTTTTGGTGAAGAGAGGAAACGCATGAGACCACACCGAGGAAGACAAGCTAATTATAGAAGATCTAATATATCAAATGCATGACAAGGAGTATAGTGAGTCTCTAGCTAAGCTTGGTAAACTTTGACCCATTTATTATAAAGTGTTGTACTAATCTACTATATAATACTAAAGGAACAAGGAAAAACAACTTCACATTCACTCTCGCCAAATGTCACTCCCACATTAAAAGTTGAGTTTTTTTTGACACGTGTCGCTCCTACAGCCTCCGAATATACAGTCGGAGACCCACTAAAACAAGTAATTAATTTTGAAAAATACAAAAAAGTAAAATATCTTGATTCTTACTCAATATGCAATGCTTTCAAATTAAGAAGATTGTAATAATCTGCCAGTTATATTTACAGCTCTCATTTAAAGCAAAAAATTCTAATATAGATAAACTTATTAATAATACTCTATAAATTGTAGGGATGAGCATCGGTCCAAACCCGGACCGACCCAGACCGGACCGGACTTGACCGAAGACCGAAACTACAAAATATATGGACTGAAGACCGGACCGAAAATATCGGTACGGTCCAGTCTTGGTTCGGTCCACGTTTGGACATATTTGGACCGAACTTATATTTTTCATTAAAAATACAAAAAAAATAATAATAATTCTGTTTTTTAAGATATTTTATACATAAAATATTATATCACTATAAAACTATTCTTACATATTAATTTTTTAGTAATATATATATATATATATATATATATATTACCTTATATAATCAAATAACTAATAATATTATTATTATTTTTAATATATCGGTCTGGACCGGACTGGACCAATTTTTTGACCGGACCGGACCGAACACGAATTACCAAAAATCTTGGATCGAAGACTGGACCAAATCACATCGGTCTGGTCCGGGTCGGTCGGGTACGGTCCATTTTTTCGGTCTGGACCGAATTTTGCTCATCCCTAATAAATTGGTTTCCTTATTTTTGGTGTAAAAATTAAGTTTATTTAAATATGTTACATTATTATGTAAGGAAATCATAATCAAAATCGTATCAAGCATCTACTATATAATACTAAAGGAACAAGGAAAAACAACTTCACATTCACTCTCATCAAATGTCACTCCCACATTAAAAATTGATTTTTTTGACACGTGTCGCTCCTACAGCCTCCGAATATACAGTCCGAGCACCACTAAAACAAGTAATTAATTTTGGAAATACAAAAAAGACAAATATTTTGATTCTTACTCAATATGCAATGCTTTCAAATTAAGAAGATTGTAATAATCTGCTAGTTTTATTTAGAATTGTCAATTAAAGCAAAAAATTGTACTACAAATAAATTCATCAATGATACTCCAGAAATTGGTTTCCTTATTTTTGGTGCAAAAAATTAACTTTATTTAAATATGTTACCTATTATGTAAGGAAATCATAATCAAATTCGTATCTTGAATTACTAATAAGAACACCCACCATATAGTAGAAAACTAGAAATTAACTTTCTTTAAATATATTACCTTATTATGTAAGGAAATCATAATCAAAATCTGTATCTTTAGTATTCCAAATTTGTTACCTTATTATAGTAGAAATTAAGATATTGATATTATTACTCCAAATCGTTATCTTATTAGTATATTAATAAAAGCCAAAAATAAATTTGCCCCTATCCTAATCTTCTACAATATAAGACATTTCACGTAAACTATTCCAAAGCAACTCCATTGCTCTATCAAAGATTAGAATTATCAAAAACTAACAATGACCTATGTAAGTTAACACATCTTCTTTTCCTTTTGTTTGTAATTCTTTTTAAAGTTTAAGAAAACTCATATTAAAATTATTTTTCATTTTATTGTAGTATCTTCTTTTGGTGAAGAGAGGAACGCATGAGACCTCACCGACGAAGAAAAGCTAATTATAGAAGATCTAATATATCAAATGCATGACAAGGAGTATAGCGAGTCTCTAGCTAAGCTTGGTAAACTTTGACCCATTTATTATAAAGTGTTGTACTAATCTACTATATAATACTAAAGGAACAAGGAAAAACAACTTCACATTCACTCTCGCCAAATGTCACTCCCACATTAAAAGTTGAGTTTTTTTTGACACGTGTCGCTCCTACAGCCTCCGAATATACAGTCGGAGACCCACTAAAACAAGTAATTAATTTTGAAAAATACAAAAAAGGCAAATATTTTGATTCTTACTCAATATGCAATGCTTTCAAATTAAGAAGATTGTAATAATCTGCCAGTTACATTTACAGCTCTCATTAAAAGCAAAAAATTCTCATATAAATAAACTTATTAATAATACTCCATAAATTGTAGGGATGAGCATCGGTCCAAACCCGGACCGACCCGGACCGGACCGGACGGAAAGTACGAAATATATGGACCGAAGACCGGACCGAAAATATCAGTCCGATCCGGTCTCGGTCCGGTCCAAGTTTGGACCGATTTGGACTGAACTTATATTTTGCATTAAAAATACAAAAATAATAATAAAAATTCATTTTTAAGATATTTTATACATAAAATATTATATCACTATAAAATTATTCTAACATATTATTTTTTTAATAATCTATATGTATATATATTACCTTATATAATCAAATAACTAATAATATAATTATTACTTTTAATATATCGGTCTGGACCGGACCGGACCAATGTTTTGACCGGACCGGACCGGACCCGAATTACCAAAAATCTTGGATCGAAGACCGGACCGAATCACATCGATTTGGTTCGGGTCGGTCGGGTCCGGTCCATTTTTTCGGTCTGGACCGAATTTTGCTCATCCCTAATAAATTGGTTTCCTTGTTTTTGGTGCAAAAATTAACTTTATTTAAATATGTTACCTTATTATGTAAGGAAATCATAATAAAAATCGTATCAAGCTTCTACTATATAATACTAAAGGAACAAGGAAAAACAATTTCACATTCACTCTCGTCAAATCTACTATATAATACTAAAGGAACGAGGAAAAATAACTTCACATTCACTCTCACTAAAACAAGTAATTAATTTTGGAAAATACAAAAAAGGCAAATATTTTGATTCTTACTCAATATGCAATACTTTTGAAAGAAGATTGTAATAATCTGCCAGTTTTATTTACAACTGTTAATTAAAGCAAAAAATTCTGCTATAAATAAATTCATTAATGATACTCTAGAAATTGGTTTCCTTATTTTTGGTGCAAAAAGTTAACTTTATTTAAATATGTTACCTTATTATGTAAGGAAATCATAATCAAATCCGTAACTTGAATTACTAATAAGAACATCCACCATATAGTAGAAATTAACTTTCTTTAAATATATTACCTTATTATGTAAGGAAATCATAATCAAAATCTGTATCTTTAATATTCCTAATTTGTTACCTTATTATAGTAGAAATTAAGATATCAATATTAGTACTCCAAATCTTTACCTTATTAGTATAATTAATAAACGCCAAAAATACATTTGCGTCTATCCTAATCTTCTACTATACAAGACATTTCACGTAAACTATTCAAACACTTCTCCATTGTTCTATCAAATATTAAAATTATCAAAAACTAACAATGACCTTTGTAAGTTAACACATCTTCATTTCTTTTTGTTTGTATTTTTTTAAAAGTTTAAGACAACTCATATTAAATTATTTTTAATCGTATTGTAATATCTTCTTTTGGTGAAGAGAGGAAACGCGAGAGACCGCACCGAGAAAGACAAGCTAATTATAGAAGATCTAATATATCAAATGCATGGCAAGGAGTATGGTGAGTCTCTAGCTAAACTTTGACCCATTTATTAGAAAGTGTTGTACTAATCTACTATATTATATCAAAGGAACAAGGAAAAACAACTTCACATTCACTCTCGTCAAATGTCACTCCCACATTAAAAGTTGAGTTTTTTGACACATGTCGCTTCTACAGCCTCTGAATATACAGTCCGGGCCTCACTAAAACAAGTAATTAATTTTGGAAAATACAAAAAAGGCAAATATTTTGATTCTTACTCAATATGCAATTTTTTCAAATTAAGAAGATTGTAATAATCTGCCAGTTATATTACAACTGTCATTTAAAGAAAAAAATTATAATACAAATAAATTTATTAATAATACTCCATAAATTAGTTTACTTTCTTTTGGTGCAAAAAATAAATTTATTTAAATATATTACCTTATTATGTAAGGAAATCATAATCAAAATCGTATCAAGCATCTACTATATAATACAAAGGAACAAGGAAAAACAACTTTAAATTCACTCTCGCCAAATCTACTATATAATATTAAAGGAATGAAGAAAAACAAATTCACATTCACTCTCACCAAATGTCACTCCAACATTAAAAGTTGAGTTTTTTGACACGTGTCGCTCCTACACTCTCCGAATATACAGTCCGGGCCCCACTAACACAAGTATTAATTTTGGGAAATACAAAAAAGGCAAATATTTTGATTCTTATTCAATATGCAATGCTTTCAAATTGAGAAGATTGTAACAATCTGTCGGTTATATTTACAGCTGTCATTTAAAGCAAAAAATTCTAATATAAATAAATTTATTAATAATACTCCAAAAATTGGTTTCCTTATTTTTGATACAAAAAATTAACTTTATTTAAATATGTTACCTTATCATGTAAGGAAATCATAATCAAAATCGTATTAAGCATCTACTATATAATATTAAAGGAACGAGGAAAAACAACTTCACATTCACTTTCGCCAAATGTCACTCCCACATTAAAAGTTGAGTTTTTTGACACGAGTCACTCCTACACTCTCCGAATATACAGTCTGGGCCCCACTAACACAAGTAATTAATTTTTGAAAACAAAAAAAGGCAAATATTTTGATTTTACTCAATATGTAATGTTTTCAAATTAAGAAGATTGTAATAATCTGCTAGTTTTATTTACAACTTTGATTTAAAGCAAAATTTTTTGCTATAAATAAATTTATTAATAATATTCCATAAATTGGTTTCCTTATTTTTGGTGCAAAAAATTAACTTTATTTAAATATGTTACCTTATTATGTAAGGAAATCATAATCAAATTCATAACTTGAATTACTAATAAGAACACCCACCATATAGTAGAAATTAACTTTCTTTAAATATATTACCTTATTATGTAAGGAAATCATAATCAAAATCTGTATCCTTAATATTTCTAATTTGTTACCTTATTATAGTAAAAATTAAGATATCGATATTAGTACTCCAAATCGTTACCTTGTTAGTATAATTAATAAACGCTAAAAATACATTTGCCTCTATCCTAATCTTCTACTATATAAGACATTTCATGTAAACTATTCAAACACATCTCCATTTCTCTATCAAATATTAGAATTATCAAAAACTAACAATGACCTATGTAAGTTAACACATCTTCATTTCTTTTTGTTTGTATTTTTTTAAAAGTTTAAGACAACTCATATTAAATTATTTTTAATCGTAATGTAGTATCTTCTTTTGGTGAAGAGAGGAAACGCGAGAGACCGCACCGAGAAAGACAAGCTAATTATAGATGATCTAATATATCAAATGCATGGCAAGGAGTATGGTGAGTCTCTAGCGAAACTTGGTAAACTTTGACACATTTAGTAGAAGTTGTTGTACTAATTTATCTTATTTGTATGATATAATAGAAGACAAAAAAGCAACAATCAAAAGTGTTGAAGTGGACACAGATAGAAATAGGATAAAAGTGTATGGAACGTTCTTGGCTGATCAAGTTTGTCTTACAGTAAGGAACCGCTGTCTAGAATTTGGATTGGGCACTCAAGTAATAAAATTAGGGGATTTTATTTCACCTTTACAATTATGTTTTTGAGTAATTGTCAAGCTTATAAGCTAGGAGAATAATTAGATTTTGCTTATTTGATATTGTCTCCGTACTCTGTTGAACGCTGTTGATCGATTATAATAAAGTATTTTTCCTCTTCTTTTCCATTGTTATGGAGGATATCGTTGACTAATATGTCAATGTAAACCCCATATTTATATTTATTAGTTATTTCCAATATAGTAGTTAGTGGTTTTTCAAGTCTCTCCTTTTATTGAGAGAGTCCAGTCCTTCTAATGGTGGATGTCCTCCCGTCCTTCCTAATTCTACTAAAGGAACAAGGAAAAACAACTTCACATTCCCTCTCGCCAAATGTCACTCCCAAATTAAAAGTTGAGTTTTTTGACACGTGTCGCTCCTACAACCTCCGAATATACAACCCGAGCCCCACTAAAACAAGAAATTAATTTTGGAAAATACAAAAAAGACATATATTTTGATTCTTACTCGATATGCAATGTTTTCAAATTCAGAAGATTGTAATAATCTGCCAATTATATTTATAGCTATCATTAAAGCAAAATTTGCTCTGACAGCTTGGGATTAAATTTATAGTTTTCATTTAAAATTATTTCGTGAAACAAAATACATATAAAAATGACAAGAGAAAAATTCTTGATTTTATCGTTAATGAATTAAGGAAATATTTAAATCTACCAAATATATTTTAAAAAAATCAAATCAAGAAAAATGAAAAAATGGTATTTTACGAAAATCTGGAAGACTGAGGTTTAGTTGAATTTACAGCCCGGACCCCACTAAAATAAATAATTAATTTTGGAAAATACAAAAATGGCAAATATTTTGATTCTTATTCAATATGCAATGCTTTCAAATTAAGAAAATTGTAATAATCTGCTAGTTATATTTACAGCTGTCATTTAAAGCAAAACTTGCTCAGAAAGCTTGACATTAAATTTATAGTTTTCATTTAAAATTATTTCGTGAAACAAAATCTATATAAAAATGACAAGATAAAAATTCTTGATTCTATAGTTAATGAATTAAGGAAATAATTAAATCTACCAAACATATTTTAAAAAAATCATATCAAGGAAAATGACAAAAATGATATTTCTCAAAAATCTGGAAGATTGGGGTTTAGTTGAATATACTGCCCGAGCCCCACTAAACAAATAATTAATTTTGGAAAATACAAAAAAGGCAAATATTTTGATTCTTACTCAATATGCAATGCTTTCAAATTAAGAAGATTGTAATAATCTGTCAGTTATATTTTCAGCTGTCATTTAAAGCAAAACTTGCCCTGAAAGCTTGAGATTAAATTTATAGTTTTCATTTAAAATTATTTCGTGAAACAAAATCTATATAAAAATGACAAGAGAAAATTTCTTGATTCTATAGTTAATGAATTAAGAAAATAATTAAATCTACCAAACATATTTTTAAAAAATCATATCAAGGAAAATGAAAAAAAATGATATTTTCTTAAAATTTGGAAGACTAAGGTTTAGTTTTCGCAAAAAATTAAATATTCTGGTTACCCCATTACCTAATAAACTAGGTTGTTAATGCCCGTGCTTTGCACGAGCTTTTTATTTATTTGTGTGATCGTATATGCATTGAACAATGTTCATATTTATATCGTATTTTCCAACATGTACCCTAAAGATACCTAATAATTTTACTTATTTAAGAAACTAGAATTTTAAATATGTTATAAACCCATCACAACATTGCAAGGGCTATTATTCAGGATTTAAGATCTTATATGCAATATACACAAGTAAATTTTCCTTCAATATGTCAATGGATAATATACGTGTAGTCTTTTTTAGTTATAATGTATTTTAGAAATACATTATATAATATTTTTCATTTCTCTATTCCATGTATGTAGTCTTATGAGTTCTAGTGGTTTATAAATTATATGAAAATAATCATTAACCATAAGTTTTACTCAAGATTATCTAAATATTATGTAAATATATTTCTATATATTATTTGCCTTATATTTTTAACTTCATTTCTTAACATATCTTGATCAATTGGTTTATCCAGCATTATTTTCTAAATTCTTGTGTACATGTATTATGACATGATCTTACACTTGATGTGTTTCCTCTTTCGATAATAAGCATCTTATTATATTAGATCATCCACAACCTAACCAAATATTTGAAATCGTTAGGTATTTTGCACACAACAAAGAAAGAATATAAATCTATCTTTGACTTATATTACAAAAAAGGCGTTTTTGCACCAAACCACCCCTTATTTGGCCGAATTTGCGAGGAACCATATATCGATAATTATTCCGAACCACCCAAATTTCACATTTTTCTTACCCGAAACCACCCCACCCCAACTTCTGTTAACTTTTCCATCCGTTTGCGCGAAATGTCTCTTTTACCCTTGACAAACCTATTTAATTGCAAAAAATTAGAATCTCTACCCCCATCTCTTTTTCTCATGAGAAATTGAATTTATCATGCCATATCCTTTAACTTGTGTGGGGAAATTATTTACAGTATAAGAAATTAAAAGAAAACCACGTGGTGCAGTAAAAAATCGACCCTCTCTTGTTCTTCGTCTCTTCTACCCCTATCTCTTTATCTCAAATTTCTCCTTCCCCCATTCCCCTTCCTTCCACCCATTTCCATCTTCGCAGCTTAATTCCTGGTACTATGGAGATTTCCAATATCTGTTACGGTAAATTTCCGGTTCAATTTCAGTGAGATTAAGGTTTTCTGCGAATTTGGGGGTGGAGTTGTTGTCTTCTGCGAGATTAGGGTTTTTCTAGGGTCAATTTCTGGGTAGAAATTTAGGATTTTTGCGTTTTGAATGGTGGGATAACGATTATCGACGAATTGAGCGTGGTTTCGAGCCTGGTGAAGAGGAGTCCAGTTTGGCGTTAGGTTAGGTGTGTTCAATTGGAGAAAACGCTGCAAACGCTGCAAGCTTGGAGACGAGGATAAGTGAACTTCAGAAGGTGCGTTTTATGATTCCGATTATAGGATCTATTTGCTCTTAAATTGAAATTGGATTGTTAGGAACCAAATATCAGGACAGACTTGAGAACTGAAATTGGATTTATTTGCTCTTAAACTGAAATTGAATGTTAGGGAAATGTTATCACAATCTGGATTTATTTACTCTTAAACTGAAATTGGATTTATTTGCTGTAAACTGTGATTGGAATTGAATGTTAGGGAAATGTCATCACAATCTGGGTCATACAACTCTTATAATGAAGGGAAATGTTGGTGTGGTTTGAGTGTTAGAGTTAGGACAACCCATACACTGAACAATTATGGAAGAAGGTTCAAAAGTTGCTCACTATATGCAAGTAGAGTTTCAAATGGTTGTAATTTTTTCCAATGGATTGATGGTCCATATGGTGCAAAAGCGGAATCAACAATTTCTAAACTGGTGAATCAGATAAAAATGTTAGAAGTTCAAAACTCGAAGCTTGAACAAGATTTGAAGGCACAAGGCCAAGTTATTATTAAGATGGGTAGTTCTAATAGGTTGATTACTGTGATTGTTGTGGGTATTATAGGTCAAGAAATTATCATAAACAAGTTATTTTAGGTATGTTAGGTGATGTTTACTTTCATATGTTAGGATTATTATCCCGATTGAAGCTGTATGTTCCCCTATTTTAATGTTATAGTTTTTTTTTTGGCTAAAAGGTAAATAATATAAATGGTATGCCCCCAAAAAGGGAAATCAAATCACAGACATTCCAAGAGCACACATGGCATAACACACATGCTATCCATATTGTGCTAAAAAAAATCAACAAAACTAGTGTCCAAGTGCAAAAACAACCATAGTCATAGGAAACATGTCATAAAGAAGTCTAAAAACATGAATGCTAATCTGTCTAACAATGACCTCAACCGGAATCCGGTTATGCTAAAAAACAAGCGCATTCTGCGCCTGCCAAACCAAGTAAACCGTCGCTGTGAGCGCAAAAGTCCGAGCCCTAGCGAGAACTTCTCCACCATGTGCATGTGCGCGTAACCAGACCATAGTACTATCGATAGAAGTGTAAGAGTGAGGGATGTGAAACTTGGTACAGACCGCCTGCCAGACGCTCAGAACAACCGAGCACTCAAAGAAGAGGTGAGAATGAGACTCATCTGCCGACTCACAAAGACGACAGCACGGATCAACAGCAAGAAAGAACAATCTGTCATAGGTAGATAACCGATCGAGCACAGCCAACCACAAAATGAACGAATGCCTAGGAGTGTTGTGCTTGGGCCAAACCTCAGCCTTCCAAGACACACTCGGTCTCCTATCCCGGAGCGCATCATACGCAGCCGAGACACAGAACCTGTCAGCAGTACACCAACTATCAAGAGTCTCCTCAACTCCCAACTCTCTATCAGCCATCTGAACAACTCTATCTCTAGCAGCCAGAATCCCCTCGATCAGAGAGGAATCCCGACGATGAGCCACCCAAGTGCTAGGGCTATCAACATGCAGATACCTATGGTGAATCCAACGAACCCATAGACTCTCCCGCCCCTCAAAAGTATGATAATAATGCTTCAGGAGGAAGCAGCTGTTCCAGACAGCCTAATTACGCAGACCCAAACCTCCCTCCTGTCTCGGACAACAGATACTACTCCAGCTAACTCTCGGCCAACGCCACAGAAAATTCCTGCAAAGGGTGATCAAAGCAGAAAGAACTCCTGTAGGCACATGAAGAATAGACAGCCAGAATCCCTCAATACCCTGAATCACAGAAGCCAGAAGCTCACGACGACCAGCAAAGGACAAACTCCTCCTAGCCCACGCACTAAGATACCCACTGATCCTGTCTAGAAGCAGATTATAGTCCATAACCCGAAGGTTGTGCGGACTATCGGGATCCCAAGGTACCTAAAAGGAAAAGTACCCTCTTGAAAACCAGTAATAGCACGTAAAGTACCCACTTCATCATCAGGTACAGAAGCCAAAAACATAGAGGACTTAGCCGCACTGACACGTAAGCCAGACATATCCCCAAACTTCCTGAGACAGTCACTGAGGATGGAAACAGAGGGAACATCCCCCCGACAAAACAAAACAACATCATCAGCAAAGATCAAATGAGTGAGCTCAATATCAGCGCAATGCTGATGGTAGCCAAACTCTGGAACAGCAGAATCCCTGCGCATCAATCTACTAAACATCTCCATACACAACACAAACAACAGAGGAGAGAGAGGATCGCCCTACCGTAATCCTCGTCGACCAAGGAAAAAACCATGAAGACCACAGTTGACCTTGATCGAATAAGTAGCAGTAGTGACACACTCCATAACCCATGCACTAAACCGAGCAGGCAAACCCAGATGATGCAGAGTGAACCGAAGGAAATCCCAAGACACAATATCATATGCCTTGGCAATGTCTACATTCAAGAAACACCGTCTGGTATCCCTAGTGACTGAGTATCTCCTCGGCATTTCTTGGACGAGAAAAATATTCTCACTCATCAGCCGCCCCTCCACAAAGCGCTTTGGGCCGGGTCAATGAGAATACCAAGAACTCTAGCAAGCCGAGCAGTCATGATCTTCGAGATCATCTTGTAGACAACATTGTTGCACGCAATAGGTCGGTAGTACTCAACTCTGGATGGGGAATCCACCTTCGGAACAAGAGAAATAACAGTGTGATTGAACTGTTTCAGAAGTCGTCCACTGACAAAGAACTCCTTCACAACTGCACACACATCAGGCCCAGTGATCTCCCACGAGGCCTTGAAGAACCTCGGATTGAACCCATCAGGGCCCGGAGCCTTCTCATCACCAATAGACCAAAGAGCAGCTCTAATCTCATCAACTGAGACCTCAACACCCAAGGAATCACTCGCTTCAGCAAACAGCCGAGGACCAAGGGAAAACACAGACGGAGCAGGCAACTGAACTGGCACATCAGTCCCAAACAACCCCTAATAAGAAGCAAGGAACTCAACAACAACAATAGAGATAGCAGTCGTAGGCATACCAGTCCTGTCAATCACTGAAGCAATGTAGCTCTTCTGCGCATTAGCCTTCATCAGGTTGTGAAAGTACCTAGTACACTGATCACTCAAAAGAACATATCTGGCCTTTGCCTGCTGCCCAAGAAATCTAGCTTCAACGGCAGAGAGACGAGAAGCAGCCGCACGTGCATCAGAAGCAGCCTGAATCAATTCCGGAACGTCCGGACCATGTCTGAGATCCTCTAAAGCAACATCAAATGTAGAGATAGCCACAACAGCACGAGAGGAGATGTGACTGAACTCAGCCTTATTCAGGCACTTCAAAGGGAACTTCAAGCTCTTGAGGAGTTTGACAAGTCTGAACTGGCAAGTGCCCTGAGGGGGAGACACCCAACCATTCGAGACCACCTCAATAAAACACGGATGATCAGCCCACATGATAAATAACTTGAAGTACATATGCCCACAAACCTCAGGTCGCCGGAGAGTAACAACACAAGGCTTGTGATCCAAAAGGATACCAACATCCGGGTAATCAACCTTAACATAATGCTCAGCAAAAAACCAACCATGATGAACCAAAACTCTGTCAAGCTTGATCCAGACAGTCCCATTGATCTAGGTATAAAGTGAAGCACTAGACATAGGAGCATCTGTCAGACCATGTCGCCTACAAGCATCTATCATATCTCTGCACTAAGGCATACAAACAACCTCACCATGAAAGCACTCGTTCGCATTCATGACACAGTTGAAATCCCCAATAAGCAGCCAGGGGACATCATGTGTCGAAAACAGCTGATCAACATAATCCCATAGAGGCCGCCTGGCAACAACAGAATGAAGACCATACACAAAGCAAATACCATATCTAACACCCGAAGCCTTGCAAGTAACAAGGCACCCAATATGATGCGTAGACATAGTTAGAATCTCCAAATCAACATAGCTAGGATCCCAAACAACAAGAATACGACTGCGCTGGTGTAAGTGAAAGTTCGTAGTGAACTCCCAACCAGGAACCATACGCCTAACAAGAGCAGTAATGTCACCTCTACCATACTTAGTCTCAAAAAGACCACATACCTTAGCAAGGAATTTCCGAATCACCTCCTTCACGCCATTTTGTTTCCGGGCTTGGCCAAGCCCTCGCACATTCCAAGCTAAGGCATTCATCGGGAAACCTCTTTTCGGACGCTGTTAGGACGTCTAAGATTCCTCTTCCCGTTGCCGACAGTCATAATAGAAGTCAGATCAACATCTAACAACGTCGACTCTCTCAAAGCCATAGTAGCCACCTTATGAGGACTAGAAGGTAGTGGAATGTTTGCAAAGTGCTTAACTGCCAAGGCCGAAGGTGCCGCTGTATCATTGATGGAATCAAGCCTACGACTCTCCTCCCCTGATACAGACAGTCCACACGCCTCCTTAGCAGTCACATTACCCAACTGAAGGTCCTCCCCAGGTGGCAGACCTTCAACCGAGACCTGAACATCAACAACAGCAATAGTCTACGTCTCAATAGTAGGGCCAAATCATCATCAACCTGAACCATTTCCTGTGGGAGCACAGGCTGGACCATTGTCGCCTCAACCTCAAACTGAACCAGAACTGGGACACTAGGTGAACTCTAGATCTGAACAACAACCTGACTCACCTCAGGCACAACATCAACACTCACAGAAGGATCGACAACCTCAGAAGGGTGAACCGGTGTCGGAGCAATAACAGGAGCCTTTAGAGCAGCCAGAGTAGCTGCCTTCGGTCCTTGTGCTTTCCTCTTACCCTTCATACCAACATCATCCCGCTTCTCCTTAAACAGACATAACTCATCTGAGTGACCAAAATGAAAACAACCCTTGCAATACTTAGGCTCGTTTTCGATCAAGAAAGTAGCATCAATAGATTCTCCATCATCAAAATCCAAGGTCACACCTCTAGAAAAAGGAGAAGCAAAGTTTACCTCAACAAGAAGTCAAGCATAAGACCCCCGCAGCTTGCTGTCCGTGACAATATAAACAAACAAAGGCTTCCCCACATGCGAAGCAATCCGACTAAGAATATCACTCGTCCAAAAGTTCTTTGGTAAACCAAAGATCCGAACCCATAGAGGAACGGTAACAATGTCACGTCGATTAAACGTGAACTTGTCTGGAATCATCTTCAAGATGATAGGCCTGCCAAACATGAAATAAGGTCCCCCAAGAAGCACCTTGTCTCTATCCATCTCAGACTCAAATGAAAGATCAACCAACCTTCCTCAACCTTATACATAGCCTTAACACCCCAGCTACACATCAATTCAAGAAGCATCTGATGACCAGGATTATAACCAACATACTGACCAACTAAAGACCATCCCCAAACTCTCTCGATAGACAAACCATCAGAAACACGAATAGAAACATGATCCGAAGTAGGAGGAATGAAAGAGAGCTTACCTCCCAAACCGGAATTCATGAAGATCTTCTTCGATTTCTGAGCCCATGCATTCGGGACAACACTAACAGGTTCAAGCAGCGAAGGCACAACAGGAAAAGAAGGCGCACCAAATGGTGCTATAGGTGCTGGAACACCAGCAGGCAGAGGCGGACTACAATCCAAAGGTACAGGCGGCGATAGAACAGTACCCGAAGACACGTGTAACCCTAGTAGGTCACCCACAGTAAGCGCCACCTGGAGATTATCCGAGCTTGCCGGAACGGAAGGCACCTTCTCAGAGCCACTTGCTCAAGCGATGAACACATCAGCATTTTCCGAAGGATTAGGTAGCGGCGGAAAGCTGTTCGAATATTCCTCATGGTTGGATAACTCATCCGAGGCGTTAACCACAAAGAGATCCGCTTGGTCCTCAACCTCATTCGAAACCCTTAATCTCGACGACGAAGGCACCGTAGAGGATAAATCCGACGATGGAAGCACCAAAGGTGCGGCCTTTGACATCGAAATCTCCTTTAATTCCGACTTCGAACCCGGAGAAACCGATTTATAACACTTCCGCTTGTTCTTCCCCGTGTTGCTTAGAAGACACACAACCACACCAAAAACGACAAGTAGGGTTTCCCCCACACAAGACCCCCGCCGCAAAGAAACTGCACCACTCAGAAACGGCCAAAAATCCAGGCAAATACCGCCCTCCTGGTACAGCAACAACGCCGAAGCTATTGCCCGTACTTTTGACGTCGATCTCGAGAGGAAACCGACGGAGGAGGGTCAGCGGACTGAGACGTGGAGAACCGACGGAGGAAGACGCCAAAACTCAGTCGACGGAGTTTGAGAGGAGACTCCCGGCTTGAAGACGACGAACTCAGGAGGAGAACGCCGGCGGAATCCGACCGGAACAACAAGGCGTTGGAACGGCAGAGGGGCGCCGGAAATCGCCAAGGGCAAGAGCGCGTTTAGTTGAGTTGTCTAGGGATTTTTAATGTTAGAGGTTGATTACTGTGATTGGTGTGACTCCATTTTAATGTTCCTCTATTATGAATGAATAATACTGTTATGTTACATTTTGGAGTGTTTGATACCTTATAATTTTGAATGTATTGGTTGTTTGAAAAGCTGCATAACTGATTCAATATGTAATAATCAAAGGCTGCAAAAATTGATTCCATAGTGTATTTATTTACCTGCATGTATTCAGAGGCTGCATAACAGTCCAACCCCTCCTATATCGGTCAAAGCTTTAAAGAGTTACCTGCATGCATTGGTTAGAACTGAGTGTAGTCTAGTCATGCATTGGAAACATTAAAAGTTGCAGAGTGTATGTTAGTCATGCATTGGAAACATTAAAAGCTGTAGAGGGTAGTCTAGTCATGCATTGGACCGAACTGATTCCAAAGTGTAGTCCAATCTTGCTGAATTTGTATTTATTTTCCTACTTTGAAAACATTTTGTTTTGACCAAAGCATACCCCATTTTGGCTATAATTAGCCTAGTATTGGTGTTTTAATCTCCCCATCAACCTACATTCCGCAGTCTCTTATTCTCATCTTCCTCATCCTTCTCAATGGCAACATATGTTGTACTATCCTCTTCCTCATCTTCCTCTGAGTGGACCACACAGTCATCAAGCTCCAGTGATGGCACTAAGTCTGTAGATCAGTTTCAGCATCACAATGTCTCCAATGCGAGGCAACGAGACTACATTTATGTAGATAGGATGCCCAATCCCAAGGCCACCAAGGAGAGAGCTGAGAAGGAAATTCGGAACCCAGATACCACCTTTGTCATCTCAATGAAGAAAAGCCTTGTCGAGGACGATTGTCATTTTGTAATGTAGAAATATTGTACAGCAAAATCTGTTATATAATTTTCTTTTCCTAACATATTTTAATCTACTATGCAGCCTCTCCCGTTTGATCATGGAGAGAGATACCTCTTCAAGAACACCAACATTTTCATGTCTTACAACGATCAAGATTGGCTTGTTTTGGTAAAGTACAACAATATGCAGTACATGCTAGGGACAAGATGGAGAGACTTCATGATTGACAACGAACTTAAGAAATATGATGCCGTGCTGTTCAAAAGATCAGCTCCAACTGAGGGAATGGAACACTACAAGGTGCGTATATTCAGAAATTGAAGAAATGAAGACCAAAGGAGTGAAGACTTGAAGCTGAAGACCTTAATGGCTAGGTTTATGTTTGTGGTTGTTTTGCTCTCTTTTGTTGCAGCTAGGTTGATGTTTGTGGTTGATTTATGTGGTTGTTATGTGCTATTTGAGGTTGTAGTACGTGTTCTATGACAGTCTTTATTTGGATGAATTGTGTTGTGTATGACAGTACTTTAGTACGTGTGTTTTGAACTAGGTATTATGAATGTCAATGGTTATTTGGCTGAATAGTGTTTTGTGTATGACAGTACTATAGTGGGTTATCAACATTATCCAATGACAAATGTTGCTTGTACTGTACTCTAAATGACAGATGGTAAAATAACATCTTCAGCTAACAAGTTGGTTATTTGGAAAATGTTGGTTATTTGGCTGAATGTTGGTTATTTGGCTGAATTGAATGAATGACAAAGTTGAATGACAACGCTGCTTACATAACAAAGCTGCTTACAATGCCAGTTGATTATATTGTAGTACATCTTCACCAAGGTTCAACAGAACTGCTAAAATAACATCTTCCACTAACAAAGTTGCTTACATAACATCTTCACCATGGTCCAACACATTGCATAAATAACATATTCAGCTAACAAAGTTTCCCAAAAGTGACGAAATACGAGGCTACAAGTTTGCCAAAAGGTACAAGTTTCCCAAAAGTAATTACATTCGATGCAACAAAGTTTGCCAGAAGTGACAACACACAAGGCTACATGTTTTTGCCTAAAATTACATCTTCAACTGGTGATCGCCATGATTCGACGCTTGTGGCATTGCTTACTTCCTTGTTCCCCTGTGCCTTAAGCCCAGCTTCTTGGATGATGACCCACAACTTTAGATGGAACACTTGGAATGACTGGGGACGACTCAGATTGGGAGAGTTCCACTGCTGCTTCATCAATAATGGTTTGCTGCACACAAATAAACGAACCAATCAATAATCAAATGTAGCAGGGCAGATACAACAGTTCAAGGCAACCCATACAACACATACACTTCTTGTTCCCCTTCTTGTCATTCCCAGCGTCTTCTTTGGTGTTCTTATCTTCTGTGACCCACGCTTCGAAGGTGAAATTGGTGAAGTTGCTTGTTGGACCACAGTTTCAGGCTGTGACTGCTGAGTTTGTATCACAAGTTCAACATCAGGTTGTGTCACCACCATTGCTTCTTTAATTATTGTTTGCTTATAAACCAGAAACATACAATCAACAAGACAATACAATTGAACATGATTAAAACCAAAAACAACAGTACATACCAATTCAATGTCTTGCTGAACCTCTGATTCATCAATATTGGTTGAGTCATCTTCAACATGATATTGACATGTAAATACCTACACATCGAGAGAATTCAGTCAACAAAGTCTGGTGGAAAAGCGAGATATAGAAATTCTTTACCTTCTTCTTGATGTACTTTCTTTTCTTTGGATTTATATGCATAGTGCTCTCACTAGATGGCTTTCCTGTGTTATTCTTCTGTTGTGGCACTATGGTTTTGGGAGGATTCTTACAAGACTTCTTAGTGTGGCCTACCTCTCCGCAGTTCCCACATTTGTTCTTCCCAAACCTGACTCTTGTGTTCTTTGGTGGCACTGTTGTTTTCTTTGCTTCTCCAGCCTCTCTTTTTCTCTTCTTCTTTGGTCTACCCGGTTGGACTACAAGGGTTTGTGGGTCTAGAGGTGGTTGCCCAGTCTTCTCCCATTGTTTCTCACCAGGCATTGGGTTAATAGACAGACCATATGCCTTCAGATATGTCTCTTTATGATAGTATGAGTCACCAAAGTCTTCAACCTTCAATCTCCTTTTAATAATGCAACATATGGCATGTGCACATGGTATCCTAGTAATGTCCCAAGAATTGCAACCACGTGATCTGTCCTTCAAATCTACCACATATCTGGCGCCACAAGAGTCAACCTCATATCTGTCACCATCACCACAGCACTTACATCTGTACAGGCTCTGTGCTGTATTAGCTTTGATCTTGGACATGGCTTCCGGAGTTAGTAGTCCTTGATGCGATTTCATCTTGTTTCTCTTGCTAATGAACATCTTCATCAACTTCCTTCTAATCCACTCACACATAGGCTGCTTCGGGATGGTGATTGAAGTGATTGAAGTGCTCACTTAAGTGAGTTCTTCAATCACCTTGATTGAACTTGCTTCAATCGATTGATAAAAACGCGTTCGGGACGGAGGCAGAATCAATCGATTGATTTTGGTTGATTTCAGCTTCTTTTCAATCACTTTCAATCAAATTCCTTCAACTGATATTTGCTAGTTTATCCTCCTTCAATCAAATTCCTTCAACTGATATTTGCTAACATTCTCCAGTCCATCTGTGCTTCCTCCAGTGCTTCTCCCACTAGAAACCGGACCTGGATCCATAAACCAGCGTTCTAAAAAAATTGCTGCAAATAAACTCTGATGACGACCAACAACCGGCACCGTAGCCTCCACCTCCTTCTCCTTGCAAGCGCAGTCAAAGCCCAGTAGATACCGACTCCATTAACACCGCCCCTAACCCCGTCTCCCCGTACATCGAAATCGTATTCCTCATCCTAACCGCCATAATCATCTTCGTCGCCATCTTCTACTACTACCTCCGGGAACGCTGCTTGAACCGCCGCAACCAACTCCTCCTCCACCACATATTCTCCACCGCCACCAACCAAGTCCAGCAAGAGCAATTGGGCGGAGGACTCGACCCCGCCTCGGTCGCGGCGTTCCCCGAGCTGACGTACTCCGATGCAAAGGCCAAGTGGGTCAGCATCGGCCCCGATTGCGTGGTTTGCCTTAGCCCGTTCGAAGATCATGAAACGCTGCGTTTACTGCCGAAATGCGTTTACTGATTTTTAGGGGATTACAATGTACGCATGTTGATTATTACCGCACGAGGAGAAGAACACCGCAGGAACAACGAACGCAGGAAGACAATTGAAGAGAAGAAGAACCCTAAAAATCAGTTCTATGGTAAAATAAAGTAATAACTTAGAAGTCCGAGTATAATTTTGAAAAGTGAAATGTTATTTCAACTGTTTTCCATCAAATGGTTACTGAACGCGTTTTTGTGTTTCAACTGCTTCAATCATCTAGTTTAAACTCTTATTACTTCAACTAATTTATTTTTACCCAACTCATTTCAACTGCTTCAACTCCCTATTTCAACTTCAATTTCAATCATACCGAACGCAGCCATAGATAGAATTGCCATCTCCCTTGCCTCTAAGATGCAACTATTGAAAGACTCACATGCATTGTTCAACAACATATCTGACTTGGTGTAATACTTGAAAGCATGAAGAGACCATGTAAATGGATGCTGGTCCATCAAGTATGCATAAGCCTTCTCATCCATGTCTTTTATAAGATTCGTTGCCACTTCAAACTGTGTAGTGGTGGTAGCTCTAGCAGCATCCCATACTGCATCCTTAAAAGATTTTCCCGGCCATTTGATTTTAAAGTTGTTGTGCATATGCCTTACACACACTCTTGTGTCAGCCAATAATACAACCTCAAATAGAGCCTCTATCAAACCCTGGACATAACGAATGAAAATTGTTAGCAACAATTATAAAGGTAATAACATCATCTAAAGCAAGGCCAAAAATAAAGACTTCAAGACTACCTTTTGCCTATCTGACATAAATGTCAACAACTTTGATCCAATATCTCTATACAAGATTTCTAGAAACCAAGTCCATGTCTCTTTTGTTTCTTGTTCGACAACTGCATAGGCTATGGGGAAAATATTCTCATTTCCACCCTTAGATACATCTGTCAATACCTGCCCACTATAAGCACCTTTTAGGTGGCATCCATCTAACCCCACGATTGACCTACAATAGTTAGAAACCCTTCCTTACATGCCTTCAAACACAAATCTCTGAAATTTCAAGGGCTTCTCAAGACTACCCACAACCATAAACTTAGGCCTCACATACACTGAACTACCAGGATTCCATTTCAATATAGTTGTTGCATAATCCCATACCTTAACATATTGTTCAGGTGCAAATCCTTGAGTCATAAGAATTGCCCTCACTCTAGATCTCTATGCCTGATGATATGATATTTCCAAACTGTATTCCCTCTTCACTGTTGCTATGAAGCTTTTAATTCTCCACTATGGATCCTCCCCATAATGCTCCAAGTACTTTTCAGCCAACCATAGAGAAGTGACCTTTGTATTTCTATCTTGCCACACACAGTTGTGATCGAGGATGAAGGACTTCAGTTGAAAACTACCGTCAATTCCCATTCTCCTTGCACAAGCTTTAAATCCACACAAATTCTAGTTACAAGCACACTGTTTTCTGCCGCGCTTCAAACTGCAGTGACACTTACTCATACAGTATGCATAAATCTTTTTTGCATCATTGTGTAGATAGTAGTAGTCAAATCCACTCTCAATTGCATATTGTCTCAAAGCCTTCCTAAAAATTTCTTTGGAACCGAATATCATACCAGACTTGAGAATAATCTTACTCCTAAAATCAACCGAGTGATTGAATTCTGGGTACCTGTATCGGGCTTCATCATCAGACTCACTGTAGCTCCTATTATCATCACTTTATATTCTTACATCAAACAAATCATCCCCATCTGCATTCTCATCTTCTTGTTGTAAGATATCATCAATCACCTCCACATCAACATTATGTTCATAATCTGCATTATCCTCATCTGAAACATCAGCAAAAACATCTTAATGATCACTTCCTTCGTCCTCTGAGGTTTCAACCCCTAAAACTTCTTCATTTTCATCTTCAGTTGCCTCCTTATCTTCAAAACAGTCAAGTATTGAAGGTGCTACTGAAGGAGCAAGTATGATCGACCTTGATTCGTCTTTTGAGGGGACTGATTTTGATGTAGCTTCAGATCTGATAACAGTTTTAAGGGAAGGAGTAGGTCTGGGGACAGTTTCTGGATAAGGATTGATAATAGATTTCCCTTTGTGGTTGGTACTATTTGTTTTTTGGGTAGGTCCATAACTTGGGATTTTAGAAGACTTCCCACTTGGGTTGCCTAAAACTACACCCTTCCTCATTATCCGACCCTTTGAAAAATCAAGTAAAGCATGTGGGATCAACTCACAACCTCTCACAACATAAACATCTAGTATTCTATTGTTTCCCCCAGATTCACATAGCTCAACGATATCTTTATCACACTTAATCTGTTGAATTCCATTCTGTAGAGTAGCACCCAATCTACAGAACCAAAGATGTAAAGCATCTCCAATCTTACCTCCCTCTTTAATGAAATCTTGAAGTTCAATAATGGATAGCAAATTAGGGTCCACATCCTTTTTCACATACACTGAGTTTCTCCTATACCTAAAGGTTTGGTCCACACCACTAATATAAAACACTCCCCCATGCAGAAACCTTACATCCACACTCATCTGTATAATAAAAGTTGGCAGACCATTAGAACAAAAAAAAGTGAAAAGCAAAGCATATTATGCAATCCATGTGGAAAGATTCCTTCCTATTGAACTATGCAAAAAGCTGCAAGATTCTATGCTACAATGTCAAGACAAAACAAAAAATATTATTCTACCAACAAAATTTGCCTTATATGCACAGTTGTAAGCCTCATACAAAACAAAAAAGTTGACAGACCATTAGTATTCAATGCATGTCATACCAAAACTACCAACCTAACATTGAATTCAATGAGCTGTCATTATATGCACAATCATAAGCCCCATACAAAATCTGCAACCTCACATGTCAATTCTACCAACCACACACTCAATACCAATCTCAGTTTATAGCAACAAATCAGTTTAGAAGCAAACATATCCTATAATTACAACAAAAAATGCACCTTTCTCAGCCCACTTATCCTCGTCTCCAAGCATGCAGCGTCTTCTCCAACAGAAATTTCCGCTCTTCACCAAGCTCAGCTCTTCACCAAGGTCGACGCATCTTCTACACCAACCTCAGCTCGTCGAAATTCAATTTCCGCTCTTCACTAACCAGAAAAGCCCTAATTTCTACCCAAAAATTTCACCTATAAACGAACCCTAAATTCGCAGAAAACCGCAACTGCACCCCCAAATTTGATATTCACCATCCTCAACGTTCGTTTCGCCGAAATTGCGCCTAAGAGATGTCTAGCAACTCCATAGAATCGGGGATTGAGGCTGCAAAGAGGGGTGGAACAAAGGGGAATGTGAAAGACGACGAAGAGCAAGAGGCCAGAATAATTTTTTAAGGGTGTTTTTTTTAACTACCCCATTTTACACTCTTCCAACAACCAATTACCTCCCTAATTTCAGAAACTAATTATTTGACCCCCTTTATATCAAAACCCTAAAATTATGACCTATCTACCACAATTTATTGTCATCAACATATGATTTTTCAAATTTTATTGTCATCAACACTAAAACTTATTGTCATCAATACGATTTATTGTCATCAAAATTTAAATTTATTGTCATCAACATAATTTATTGTCATCAACACTTCAATTTATTATCAGCAACACATAAATTTTCAAATTTTATTGTCATCAACACAATTTATTGTCATCAACACTTAAATTTATTGTCAGTAAAAAATAATTTTTCAAATTTTATTGTCATCAACACAATATATTGTCATCAATACTAAAATTTATTGTCATCAATACTTAAATTTATTGTCATCAATAAACAAGCTTCTAAATTTTATTGTCATCAACATAATTTATTGTCATCAACACTTAAATTTATTGTCAACAACACATAATTTTCCAAAGATTATTGTCATCAACACAATTTATTGTCATCATTACTTAAATTTATTGTCAGCAATACAAATTTTCCAAATTTTATTGTCACCAACACAATTTATTGTCATCAACACTTAAAATTATTGTCAACAACAAGTAATTTTCCAAATTTTATTGTCATCAACACAATTTATTGTCATCAACACTAAAATTTATTGTCATCAACACGATTTATTGTAATCAACACTTAAATTTATTGTCATCAATAAACAAGTTTCCAAATTTTATTGTCATCAACATAATTTATTGTCATCAATACTTAAATTTATTGTCAGCAACACATAATTTTTCAAATTTTATTGTCATCAACACATAATTTTCCAAATTTTATTGTCATCAACACTTAAATTTATTATCAGCAACACTTAAATTTATTGTCAGCAACACATAATTTTTCAAATTTTATTGTCACCAACACAATTTATTGTCATCAACACTTAAATTTATTGTCAGCAACAAATAATTTTCCAAATTTTATTGTCATCAACACAATTTATTATCACTAACACTAAAATTTATTGTCATCAACACGATTTATTGTCATCAATAAACAATTTTCCAAATTTTATTATCATCAACATAATTTATTGTCATCAACACTTAAATTTATTGTGAGAAACACATAATTTTCCAAATTTTATTGTAATCAACACTTAAATTTATTGTCAGCAACACGATTTATTGTCATCAACAGTTAAATTTATTGTCATTAACAAATAATTTTCCAAATTTTATGGTCATCAATACAATTTATTGTCATCGACACTAAAACTTATTGTCAGCAACAAAAAATATTCCAAATTTTATTGTCATCAACATAATTTATTGTCATCAACACTTAAATTTATTGTCAGCAACAAATAATTTTCCAAATTTTGTTGCCATCAACCCAATTTATTGTCATCATCACTTAAATTTATTGTCATCAAGAAATGATTTTCAAAATTTTATTGTCATCAACACAATTTATTTTCATCAACACTTAAATTTATTGTCACAGCCGCACCATCTAGGCGATTGCTTATCGCCCTCTTTGTTCTACCTCTCAGATTGCGTCACTTGGAGTATTTGTAGGTTTCCGGTGCCGGCCAACGGGGAGGTTTTCGTAATTTTCAGTTCAGCATTTTGTCTCGGTTCGCCGGTCGGTGGTTTTCTTTTGGTGGTGTTTTCGTAAGTATTCTATTCTGCTTTGTGTCTCTGTTCGCCGACCATTTGATTTCGTCCGGGGAGGTTGTGAGGTCTCCGGTTGTGAAAGTTGGTGGTGACGTTTGCAACATCGTTCTGCTTTGTGTCTCTGCTTTGTGTTTTTCATTGTTCCCCTGTTTTAGCACTGTTCTCCTGTGCAGCAAGTGGTTTGATTAAAATCTCTGTTTCTCCTGTGTGGGCTCCTGTGCAGAAAGGGGTTGCTTTTTGTCTCTGTTTCTCTTGTGTGGGCCTTGGGCAGCATGTAGGTTGCAGGTGGATACTTTTGCAGCTGGCTAATTTCTGGTTTATTTTAATTGGCTTCGTACGGTTCATTGAGATGTATTTTAATTGTCCCTTTCGCGCGCTTGATCATTGCCGGAACGGTGGAGGTAGAGGTTCGAAAGCCAGCTCTCTTGTCCAGCATTTCAAGATTGCTCATTTTCGAGATGCGGCGGCTATTGAGAGGTATAAGGCACGTATAGCCAGTGATGGTGATATTTATTCGGATTTGGAGTCCACCTTGCGGAGTCTTAGTATTTGGATGTGTGGCACTTGTTTATGCACTCATGCATTTTCTAGAAGTTGCAGACATGGTGACAGTTTTGATGTTTCTGGACCTATGTGTAGAGGTCTTTCCGATGGTCCCATGTTCTACATTCAGGGGATCCAATGTCCTCCTTTGCTCGGTACTGGCATTAGTGACGGCATCGCTGATTCGTTAACCACTGATGTCGCATCTTCTACCTTTTTGGTTAACCTTGATTTGTTGCATGAAGTTTTTGCGGGCCGGTGTCGTACAGTGAAAAGCATTCCCAGGGCTAACCGGCTTGGGTTTGCGCGGTGTCTTAAAGCCGCTTTAGACAAGGTTATTGCCTCCCCTCATGATCTTTCCTCTTGGATCTTGTTGTTACTCCTTCCTTTGTGCACCCCTAGGGTTATTCGGTCTCGGCCCGGTCTCAGGAGTGGAAGGAAGGGGTGCTGTCAGGTTGATGGGATTACTCGTGCTCTCAAGGTTTGGAGAGAGCCCGGTGGGCTAGAGATTTTGATCAAAGAGGTTCTTAAGGTCGAGGTTGATGGGTTTGGGTCTACCGGAGGTGTAGATAGTGGTGTGCAGAGGGGGACTAGTCTGGAGGAGTTGAATAGGAGGCAGTGTTTGAGGAAAGTGGGTGATGGGCATTTCACCGCTGCTATTCGGGTCTTGACTTCCTCTGGGGTTGCGTCCAGTAGCTTAGAGACCCTGAAGGAGTTAGAGGAGAAGCACCCACAGTCTCCGGCTCCTCTCCTACCTCTCGCTGGTGGTGTTTGCGAGGCGATTTCTGTCACTAAGGAGGTTGTGTTAGGTAGGATCAAGAGCTTTCCTAAGGGCACATCGTGTGGACGAGATGGGTTTCGGGCCCAACACCTTGTTGATGCTTTGGGGAAAGCGGCTGTTGCTGTTGCAGATGATTTAGCTACCTCGGTCACAGCGGTGGTTAACTTGTTCCTTGCTGGTATGTGCCCCCCTTCATTGGGAGAGTTTGTTGCTAGCGCTCCGCTTACGCCTCTGGTTAAGCCTGGTGGCGGTATCCGACCTATTGCTGTTGGTACGGTCTGGAGGAGACTTGTCTCTAAGGTTGCAGCTAGTGTGGTTGGGAAGGAGGTTGGGAATTATCTAGGGGACTTTCAGTTTGGAGTTGGTGTGGCCAATAGAGGTGAGGCTATTCTTCATGCTGTCAACAGGTTGGTTGAGGTGAAAGGGGGAGATGATAGCATGTCTATGCTTTTGGTTGACTTCAAGAATGCTTTTAACTTGCTAGACCGTGGTGCCATGCTTCTTGAGGTTCGCAACCGTTTTCCATCGTTATCCCCTTGGGTTGAATTCTGTTACGCACATCCGGTCAGGTTATATTATGGGGATTCTGTTTTATGGTCGTGTCAAGGTGTTCAACAAGAAGATCCGTTAGGTCCTTTGCTTTTTGCGCTCACCTTGCATCCTCTCGTTCATTTGATCAATGAGAGGTGCAAATTGGATCTTATGGCTTGGTATCTGGATGATGGCACTCTTATTGGTGATTCAGGTGTGGTTTCTGAAGCACTTCGGCTGATTATCGGGGAGGGGCCTTCTTTAGGGTTGCATCTCAATGTCGTCAAAACCGAGCTTTTTTGGCCCAACCCTGATCCGAGGTGTCTCGATCCTGCCCTTTTTCCTCTTGACTTAGCTCGTCCGGTGGATGGGGTCAAGTTTCTTGAGGGGCCTGTTAGTCTGGATGTTGGCTTTTGTAGTCGCTTGATTGAGGATAGGGTTTCCAAAGCAGTAAGGTTGATGGAAGCTGTGTCTAAGCTTGATGACCCACAATCGAGCCTCCTTCTTCTCCGTAGTTGTGTTGGGGTTGGAAGGTTGTACTTCTCCCTCCGGACATGTCCTCCTCGTTTACTTGGTTCTGCTCATCATACCTTTGATCTTGGTTTGAGGAAGGCGCTTCAGGATATCATTGTAGCAGGTGCCGGAGGCTTTGGTGATTAGCAATGGAGATGTGCTACTTTGCCCTTTATATTGGGTGGGTTTGGGGTCTATACTGCTCATGATTCGTCCCATTATGCTTTTGTCGCCTCACGTCTACAGTCTCTTGACCTCCAGAACCGCTTGCTTCGCACCAGTGGTGTTAGTGCTCCTGGGCCAGCGTATGAGCTTGCCTTGAGCAGCTTTAGGGATGTGTGTGATTTTGACCCTCTTGTTCTTTGCCGTGACGTATCAGCCCCCCCTCTTATGAAACAGTTGGCTACAACATACTTCGATATGGTAGAGAAGAAGTTGTTGTCTTGCTTCAACCCTAATGCACGTGAGAAAGCCGTTCTCATCAATAACCGGTCAGCCCATTCCTTGGACTTTCTACACACTATTCCCATATCCGGTCTTGGGCTTACGATGCACCCAAGACAATTCAGGTGTGTTCTTCAGTATCGCCTTGTGATCCCTATTTTCCCGGATGGTTTTACATGTCCTAGCTGCTCCTCTTGTGCCTTGGATCGGTTTGGTGACCATGCGGTACACTGTGGCAATGATGTTGGGCTCAAGTTTCGGCACAACTTGGTCCGAGATGTTTTGGGAGATATTTGTTCTCAGGCTGGTGTCTTCGTGCAGAAGGAAGTGCCTATGGGGTTCTTATCGGAGGAGGGAAGGGATCTTCGTCCTGCTGATTTACTGGTCCATTGTTGGGACAATGGGAAAGACGTCTGTTTGGATGTTACTGGCGTTTCCCCCTTCACGGGTGTGGGGGTTTCCGCTTTTGTACCTGGGGCTGCTGTCGCTTCGGCTGTCGCTAGGAAAAAGAAGAAGTATGAGGTTAAGTGCGTGGAGAATGGATATCGGTTCATTGCCTTTGCCTTTTCTACCTTTGGTGAATAAGGAAGCGATGCTATTGATTTTCTCACTAGGGTTACTCGTGTTGCTCAAAGCAACACTCTTAGTCCCAATGTGCGTTCTTTTATTTTCCATAGATTGGGCTTTGTTATGAATAAGGGTGTAGGGGCGCAGCTGGTGGCTAGACTCCCAACCAACTTTATGTCTTAATTATATATTTTTATACTAAAAAAAACCTTAAAATCAACACTTAAATTAATTATTAGCAGTAAATAATTTTCCACATTTATTGTCATCGATACCATTTATTGTCATCATCACTTAAATTTATTGTCATCAATAAAAGATTGCCCAAATTTTGTTGTCATCAAAACAATTTATTATCATCAACACTTAAATTTATTATCATCAATGAATAATTTTCCAAATTTTATTGTCATCAACACTAAAAAATATTGTCAACAACAAATCATTTTCCAAATTTTATTGTCATCAACACAATACATTATCATCAACACTAAATTTTTTTGTCAGCAACAAATAATTTTCAAAATTTTATTGTCATCATCACTTAAATTTATTGTCAACAATAAATAAGTTTTCAAATTTTATTGTCATCATCACTAAAATTTATTGTCAGCAACAAATAATTTTCCAAATTTTATGGCCATCAACACAATTTATTATCATAACACAAAAATTATTGTCAACCCATAATAGGACGTTCAATCGTTGCATTTTTTAGAAATGGATGTTCAAGAAGTTTTGTTGCTGAGGGACGATTTTGTGGATTGTTGTAAGCATAGGCGAACAAAATCTTTTCCTTCTTCTGAGAGATAATCTGGAATCTCCGGCAGCTCTTTGCTATTCCTAATCTTGAACATAGCAACAACCTGAACAGTAACATGATGAGTGTGTGTCAGATATATTACAGTCACATGAAATGAAACAAACTAAAAAACAATTCAAGTTGTCAAAATGCAGACCCCTTAATACTGGCTCCATGGTGGTTTAGTCGTTGCCATTTCCAACACAGTGCAGCCAAGGCTCCATATATCCACAGCAAGATTGCAACCATTTGAATTCTTGATGACCTAGCACAATTATTACACCAATAAAACAACAGTTAGAATGTGAAAATAAAAGATGTCTACAGAACGCGAAGTGAAATTGTGAGGCTAACCTTAGGTGCCATCCAATAAGGACTTCCTTTAAAAGACAATGGAATGACTTCCCTGTAATCTGCAGGTGGATCTGAAGGTGTATTGAAGCAAGGATAAGGTGAATTGAGCCAGCTCGAAGGTGATTGAAGCAAGGCAAAGGTGAATTGAAACAGGGAGATATCTCGGAGGTGAATTGAAACAGGATGAAACTTGAAGGTGGCAGCGTGGACTCGGAGATGGCAGTGTCGGCTCAGGAGTTTGGAGATGGCAGATCGGAGACAATATCTGATGTCTAAGTAACCAAATTCACTAGCATTTTGATTGAATCTGGAAGATATATGTACTTGTTACTTGACAGATTTAGATACCTTAGATGTTTTAGCTCTCCAATAGAATATGGAACATGATCGATGCATTTTACGCAGGGGGTTGCGATCTCCTTAAAATCTAGCGACATCAGAAGGAGATGGGGCTTGCGATCTCCGTCGATCTTCAATAAGAGCACACCAGTTCGGGTGTGGGGAGGAGAGAGGGAAAAGGGGGGAGGTATGAAGTGAAGGTGGAGGCGAGAAGAGAAGATGGGGAAGAGAGAGTGTTGGGGCAAGATAATATGAGTTTATTTATAGGGGTATAAAAATATAAATATTAAGAAAAGAGGGTAACTAATAAAAATAAAGTGGTAAAGTGGGCAATGGGTCCAAATTCTTCATTTTTTAATCTACCCACGTGGTTTGGTTTTAATTTTGTATGCTGTAAATAAGTTTCCCCCCACACAACATATAAACTATAAACTCAAAATCAGGATAAATTCAATTTCTCATGAGAAAGAGAGATGGGGGTAGAGATTCTAAGTTTTTTTTGCAATTAAATAGGTTTTCCAGGGGTAAAAGAGACATTTCATGCAAATGGATGGAAAAGTTAACAAAAGTTGGGGTGGGGTAGCTTCGGGTAAGAAAAATGTGAAATTTGGGTGGTTCAGAATAATTATCGATATAAGGGTGGTTCCTCGCAAATTCGACCAAATAAGGGGTGGTTCGGTGCAAAACGTCTACAAAAAAATTATATATAAATGAATAAAGAAATATTTTTCTTCAAAATAGAATAAAATAGTATATTCATTTCTTCTATTCCAAATGCATCTCAAGTTTTTTTAGTAGGGACGATGCATCCTCCTCGCTACTTGCTTTCTCCTCACATTTGTTTGAAAAACTAAGAAATAAATTTCAAGTAGTAGTTTCGTTGGAAGAACTGATTTCTTTTATTGCTATTTTCTTCCACAATAGGCATGCGAGTTTCATACCTAAAAAATTATAAATAAAAAAGTTAGCTAAGTAAATAGTAAATAAATATGAAAGAGTAATTTGGGTGAAGAAATGATGATGTATCATACACCTTCTTATATGACTTAAAGGCTATTTTTAGTAAAAAATGTATTGACTAATCAAGACCTAAGAAAATAACTAAAGTGTTATATGAATAATTATAATATATATGATCTTAGTCATTCACTATGATGTGCAACTTTCTTCGATTTCATACATCTATTCAGTGTATATTCTCAAGCTCCAAGCCTAATTTGTATGCATCATCGAGTAATCTATTACAAAACTACAAAGTCTATTTGAAAATTAAACCTTAATTGAATCCATTTTTATAATTCCACGGTTCTCTAATGGGGTGGGACTTTAAATATATAAAACTCCAACTAAAGAGATTATATTGACTACTATGTATATCGTAATTGAAACACATTGACATAGAAACACTCTAAAAAGATTAAATGATTGAAATATTGAGTAAGGATGAAAATACATAACTTGTTATTTAAGAAATTAAATATCCAAAAATGATTATTGAACAGTTGAGGCACAAGGATTGGGGAGTGCAAATGGGAGGCATCGCTTGTGCTCTTGTAATGCGGTTATTAAAGTTGTCGAAGAATTTGACCTTTGTGTACCATACTACCATGTATGAGAGGTAATGGAGATTGAGGAGTACATTTGTAAGGTTTATATAGAGAGTTAAAATTAAGGGACGGAAAAACTAATCATCGGTTATCAAAAGTGATGTATTGGGGGTTACGATTAGGATATTTAAGGGGTTTAAGTTTTACAGTTATTTATTGTAGACAACAAATTTCCAGCCATAATAAATTTCCTAACTCCCAGAAGAATAAAAAAGGGAAAATAAAAAATATTTGATTTTTTATAGGTTTTAGAAAATATAATTGATGTATTGGGGGTTATCTTATATTAATCTTATCTTGAAATTAATATATATAAAGATTAGGGGTACTTCAAATCACTAAATGTGGGGTTTAAGAAACAATAAATACCCCTTTATTTCTATTGAATTTTGCAAATATCTTAATCTTATCTTATCTTAATATATATATATATATATATAAAGATTAGGGGGATTTGAAATCAATAAATATGAAATCACATTTGTCATCAAATGTTATTTAAGATTTTTAAATTCTATTATTCCCTTTCACCCCCATTGAAGAACCCTATTCTTCTTAATGTGTTTTATTGTAACCGGACCATTCCAATCCACAATCAACTTAAACATCCTACACCTTAAATCACAATGAAAGTATAAAGAAAACCGATTAAAAAAACATTATAGAAATTGAACCATTGAGATCCTCAGTCAACTTAAACGTCATATGCACTAAATAACCTTTAAAAGTCTCAACTATGGCTTTTGGGAAACCACCATTAAAAATCTCAACCATGGGGTACAACGTAATATTGTAGATTCAAATAAACGGATTCCGAAGTTTTATTTGAGGAAAACAATTAGATTGAGTAGACAAATATATTACGGTATCTAATATCGTGAACTACAAAGATATCAAAATAAAAAGACGATCGAAATATGTGACCTTTGTTTCAGATCAATTTACACGAAAAGATTAACTACACCACTAACAATATGAAGAGAAAAAATATATTATATTGACTGACTAATATAAACACAACTATACATATAAAAAGTAAATAATTATCATTTTATTAGCCTAAATTAGATAGGGTTGCTGGAATGTTCGTAAGTTTTATTCAGGAAAACAATGAGAATTAATAGACAAATATATTACGGTATCTAATATCATGAAGTACAACGACATAAAAATTTGTAAAATACCAAAATAAGTGACCTTTGTCTCAAATCAATTTACACAACGAGAATAATTACATTACTAAGAATATGAAAAAAGGGACAATTCTTAGTGTTAAGTCACTAATATAAACACTCTTATATATAGAAAAAGTAAATGATTATTTCATGGCCTAAATTAGATAAGATTGGTAGATTTTCAAAATATAGATAACAAAACTAGATTAAAATATTAATAGGTTATTTTAAATTGTATTATTATTCTGTACATAATACATTTTAATTAGGTCAATTAGATAGGGTTGTTGAAAAATTCAAAATGTAACTACAACAAAACCAACATAATAATATTCATATAGTATTTTAATGTATTATTATTCTTTATAGAAAAAAATAATACAATAAAACCACTAGGGCACGAAAAATAAAATATAAGAAAAAACATAGAAAAAAAGTACACAATAAAATAACGGAAACAAACAAAAAAGTCCGGAAAAAAACAATGGCTCGAGCGTTGCACGGGCCCGAAGGTCCTAGTTTTAATCTTAACCTTAATCTTAATATATATAAAGATTAGGGGGACTTCAAATCACTAAATGTGGGGTTTAAGAAACAATAAATATCCCTTTATTCCTATTGAATTTTGTAAATATCTTAATCTTATCTTAATCTTAACCTTATCTTAATATATATAAAGATTAGGGGTGGTTCAAATCAATAAATGTTGAATTTAATATTTTCATTTCCATCATTATAATACTTATAAAGTTGAGTATTTTGAATCATTAATTGACTCCAAACTCAAATTAATTTTTATTTAATATTCCTCAATTTATTTTCATTTTCATAGCTCATTCATGAAATAAATGTGGAGAAAAGAAACTAAAAAATTCATCATCTAATCAAATATCTATAAAAATTGAATTATTTTGTGGAGTTACTAATACTCTAAAACCTAATACTCTAAAACCTAAATCCCAATACATAAATTTTCGTAAATAACTCTTTTTTAAATCTCTTCATTTCTACTATATAAATTATACAAACCTCTAAAATTCAACTCTCTTTTTTCTTTTTTTTCTTTTTGTGTTTTCCTTTACTTTATTGAGTCTGTTCATATTCATGTAACATCATACTCAATGGAGATTACAATATTTATATTGACTAGAAATTAGTTCTCTATAATTAAATAAGAGTAAAATCTAAATCTCTTCAATATCATAACTGTAACCCTCAATACAAAAAAAATCGTAAGTAACTCTTTTTCAAATATCTTTATTAGTAGGCCTTATATAAACCTCACAAATGCACTCCCATCATCCATCACCTCCCATACACACTACATGTATAAATTAGACAAGTAGTCAAAGAAATAATTTCTTTTTGAAAGAAAGTCCAAGAAATAAGTTCCTCTAAACTTTTGAAAAATTTGTATAGTGAAAGGACTACTTGGAGGAGGATGCACCCCTCTCTACTGAAGATGTAAGAATGCATTTGAAATAGATCGTTTTATTAGATTTTTAAGATTATAGCATTTCTATTATGATTTAAGTTTTGATAAATTTTTATTCTTTGGCTATTTTTGTGTGCAAAATACATGATGTTAAATTTTAGGTAAGCTTATTAGGTTATGAATGATCCGATATATAATACACCTATCCCAAAAATAGAAAGCACATTAAAATTCAAGATCATGTCATAGTGTATGTATACAAGAATTTAGAAAATAATGGCAGATAAACTAACTAGAAAGTATATTACAAAATATATTTTAAAAAATAATACAAGGTATTAAAAATATGTATGAAAATATTTTGTTTACCTACCATTTATACAATCTTGGTTGGTTAACTTATAAAACACAATAAAATTCAAGATCATGTCATACTATATGTATACATAAATTTAGGGGGGAAATGACAGATGAACTAACTAAACAAATATATTACAAATATTAGTTAAAAAATAATACAAGGTCTTAAAAATATATACAAAAATGTTTTTGTCTGCCTAATATTTGTAAGATCTTGGATGAAAACTTACTATTAATGTTTATTTTTCTATAAAGTATAAATCGCTAGAACTTATACGACTATATACATAGAACAGAGTAAACAAAAACGTTGTATAATGTTTTTCAAAATACATTACCTCTAAATTCAACTATTAATTTTTTCTTGATTTTTGTGTGTGTTTTCCTTCACTTTATTGAGTTTCATCATCTTTATATAATATCATACACATGGGAGGTTATGAATTTCATAATTGCTAGAAATTAGCTGTCTATAATTGAATAAGAGTAAAAAATCTAAACCCTTCAATATCCTAATAGTAACCCTCAATATATAATTTTTAGCAAGTAACTCTTTTTCAAATCTCTTCATTTCTAGGACCCTATATAAACCTTACAAGTGCATTCCCAATCTCCTTCACCTCTCATACACACTAAAATTTGGACAATAGTATAATTAAATAAGATTAAAATTGAAATCTCTTCAATATCCTAACTGTAACCCTCAATACAAATTTGTAAGTAACTCTTTCTCAAATCTCTTCATTTATAAGACATAAAGCTCACAAATGCACACGCATCATCCACCACCTCCCATACACACTACATGTATAAATTAGACAAGTAGTCAAAGGAATAATTTAAAGAAAGTCCAAGAAATAAGTTGCTCAAATTTTTTGAAAAAGTTGTATAGTGAAACGCCTACTTGGAGGAGGACATACCCCTCTCAACTGAAGATGTAAGAATGCATTTGAAATAGATCGTTTTATTGTATTTTAAATATTATAGACATTTCTATTATGATTTAAGTTTTGATAATTTTTTATTCTTTGGATATTTTTGTGAGCAAAATACATGATTTTGAATTTTAGGTAAGCTTATTAGGTTATGAATGATCCGGTATAATAATATACTTACCCCAGAAAGAGAAAGCACATTAAAATTCAAATTCATGTCATAGTGTATGTATACAAGAATTTAGAAAATAATAGCAGATAAACTAACTAGAAAATATATTACAAAATTTATTTTAAAAAATAATACAAGGTCTTAAAAATATAGGTGAGTTCCGGTGTGAACTTCCCTTATGGTGTGAAATGTGAAGAATGTTGAGCCATTAGATTAGAAAATGGAGGGCTGAGATTAAAAGATGGGTTTTTTAATGAATCCATGTGGTGGCATTTTTGTAATTAATGGTGAACTGTTTTTTTTTTACGTTTTCTGGGTGATTTTTTATCCTCTTAGATGTGAACATTAGCGTGTTATATGTGAACATTAGCGTGTTATATGTGTACCCGAGAAAAAGTTCGCACTTCACACCATAAGGGATGTTTTCACCGGATCATTATTCCTTAAAAATATGTACGAAAATATTTAGTTTACCTACCATTTATACAATCTTGGTTGGTAACTTACAAAACACAATAAAATTCAAGATCATGTCATAATATATGTATACATAATTTTAGGGGGGAAATGACAGATGAACTAACTAAGCAAATATATTACAAATTTTAGTTAAAAAATAATACAAGGTCTTAAAAATATACACAAAAATGTTTTTGTCTGCCTAATATTTGTACGATCCTGGGTTAAAACTTACTATAATACTTATTTTTCTATAAAGTATAAACCGCTAGAACTTATATGACTATATATACATAGAACAAAGTAAACAAAAACTTCGTATTTTTTTTTTCAAAATACACTACCTCTAAATGTGTTTTATTGAGATCTGGTATATATCACAAATCTATGCTATTTTCTATTATACAATATCTATTTATAAGTTGATTGCAAATAGTTGGTTTAATATGTGATGTTTGAGGGTTGCATGACTTGATGATGACGTAGCTCGACAAACAAGAACACTATATGTCAAAGTTTGATTTATGTTTTTATATCTTTCAACTTTGTGAGATAATACTTAAATTTTAAATATCCTTCAAGTTGTTGGAATATCCAAAATTTCTCTCTAACATATTGTTGATGCTATATTTTACAAACTTTGAGCTTAAACTTTGAATTGTCCTTTCACAATAACCCAATTAATGACTAACAATCGATCTAAAAAACACTAATAAATAAGACCTCAAAGTAAAAGAATATAAATCTTAATCTTATCTTATCTTAATATATATATATTAGGGGATTTAAAATCAATAAATATGAAATTATATTTGTCATCAAATGTTATTTAAGATTTTTAAATTTCACTGTTCCCTTCTGTCCCCATTGAAGAACCCTATTCTTCTTAATGTGTTTTATTGTAACTAGACCATTCCAATCCACAATCAACTTAAATGTCCTACACCATAAATCACAACTAAAGTTTAAAGAAAACCGATTAAAAAAACATTATAGAAATTGGACCATTGAGATCCTCAGTCAACTCAAACGTCATATGCCCTAAATAATCATTAAATATCTCAACTATGCCTTTTGAGAAATCACCATTAAAAATCTCAACCACGGGGTTTCAGAAACTATTCAACTTCCACAATACTAAACCACGAATGTGTATATATATATCACTACAAACACATCATACTCACCTCAGTTCCTTCCTCTACAACGCAACAACAAAGAACAAGTCTGAAACAATGAACGACGCTGGAGCTCCACAACCACCAATGGACAAGGCACTGACTCAATTGCTCTACCTTGGTCGTGCTCACGCTGCACTAGGGAACACGGTACACCAAAATACAAATCCCTTTGCCTTTTTACTAGGATCTTCTATTGTTTCTTTTTTCGTATATTTGTTTGTTTCCTTTATTTTATTGTGTAGTTTTTTTCTATGTTTTTTTACCAAACGGCATGGTACAACGTAATATTGTAGATTCAAATAAAGGGATTCCTATGTTTTATTTGAGGAAAACAATTAGATTGAGTAGAAAAATATATTACAGTATCTAATATCATGAACTACACAAGATATCAAAATAAAAAGACGACCAAAATAAGTGACCTTTGTTTCAAATCAATTTACACAACAAGATTAACTACACCACTAACAATATGGAGAGAAAAAAGTATTATGTTGATTGATTAATATAAACGCAATTATACATATAAAAAGTAAAAGATTATCATTTTATTGGCCTAAATTAGATAGGATTGCTGGAATGTTCGTAAGTTTTATTCAAGGAAAACAATGAGAATTAGTAGACAAATATATTACGGTATCTAATATCAAGAAGTACACCGACATAAAAATTTGTAAAATACCAAAATAAGTGACCTTTGTCTCAAATCAATTTACACAACGAGAATAATTACATCACTAAGAATATGAAAAAAAGGGGCAATTATTAGTATTAGGTCACTAATATAAACACTCTTATATATAGAAAAAGTAAATGATTATCAATTTCATGGCCTAAATTAGATAAGGTTGGTGGATTATTCCAAATATAGATCAAATAAAACTAGATTAAAATATTAATAGAGTATTTTAATTAGGTCAATTAGATAGGGTTGTTGAAAAATTCAAAATGTAACAACAATAAAACCAACATAATAATATTCATATAGTATTTTAATGTATTATTATTCTTTATAGAAAAAAATAAAATAAAACCACTAGGGCACGAAAAAGAAAAGATAAGAAAAAACATAGAAATAAACTACACAATAAAATAAAAGAAAAAAGAAACAATATGAAAAAAGTAGCACGGGCCCGAAGGTCCTAGTCTTATCTTAATATATATAAAGATTAGGGGTACTTCAAATCACTAAATGTGGGGTTTAAGAAACAATAAATAACCCTTTATCTCAATAATGTTGAGTTTTTGAAGCAATAAAGTACTATAAAATCAACTCATTATTATTTTTCTAATTTTAATAATAATAGCATAGTTTTTATTTATCCCAATCTAAATTTATGCTTCACATACCATAACTTTTGAGTTATGACTTACGACCTTCAAACTTACTAATTGATTGAGCAACCTTATTGCCTCGATCATCAAGATACCCATGTAAGTAAAGTCACAGTTACAACGAGAGCTTGAACCTTTCGGTTGCCTCTCATCCTTTAAATACCCTTTAGATTCATAAGATCCTTTCTTCGTCCAATCCTCACTATGAGTGTAAGACCTCAGATCGCATCGTCCGTGGCACTTCTTTTGCTTTATCCAGCTCTCCTAAAGGCAAATTCACCTCCCCACCGGCTTTTACCACCCCCTCTACTTCCATCTTCTTCGGTCAACAACTTACGTAGATTGATTTCCTTACATTATTATATGAGAATCTATATCAAGTAAGAAAGAAATCAATGTTTCTTAATTCCTCTTTGGGTTGAGTAATTCTTATTTGTGTTTCTTATCCTTATTATGATTTAAGTATTTTGTTGCATATTGGCCTCAATTAGACCTCTATTATGTAGATATCCAACCACACCAGATACACTTGATGTATAGAAGAATTTTCTTTTTAATTGTGGGATTTTTACTAGCCAAAGAACATTGTAGACTTTGTCGTAGTGCATATGAATTTCAAAAATCACATTAGTAGTGATGGTGAGATCTAGTATAGATCACAAATCTATGTTATTTTCTATTATACAATATCTATTTATAAGTTTATTGCAAATAGTTGGGTTAATATGTGATGTTTGAGGGTTGCATGACTTGATGATGAAGTAGCTCGGCAAACAAGAACACTATATGCCAAAGTTTGATTTTTGTTTTTATATCTTTCAACTTTGTGAGATAATATTTAAATTTTAAATATCCTTCAAGTTATTGGAATAAAATTCTGTGATCTAGAATTTCTTTCTAACATATTGTTGATGCAATATTTTACAAACTTTGAGCTTAAACTTCCAATTATCTAATTTCATGATAACCCAATTAATTATTAATAATCAATCTAAAAAATAATAATAAGCAAGACCTCAAAGTAAAAAAAATATAAATCTTAATAATCTTAATCTTAATCTTAATATATATACAGATTAGGGGTACTTCAAATCACTAAATCCGGGGTTTAAGATCAATAAATACCCCTTTATTCCTATTGAATTTTGCAAATATCTTAATCTTATCTTATCTCAATCTTAATTCTTAATATATATAAAGATTAGGGGAGTTCAAATCAATAATGTTGAGTTTTTGAAACAATAAATTACTATAAAATCAACTCATTCTTATTTTTCTAATTTTAAGAATAATAGTAAAGTTTTTATTTATTCCAATCCAAATTTATGCTTCACATACCATAACTTATGAGTTATGACTTATGACCTTCCAACTTACTAATTGATTAAGCAACCTTATTGCCTCCATCATCAAGATACTCTTGTAAGTAAAGTCACGGTTACAACGGGAGCTTGAACCTTTCGCTTGCCTCTCATACATTAAATACCCTTTACATTAATAAGCTCCTTCCTTTGTCCAATCCTCATTATGAGTGTACGACCTCGGAACTCATCAGCCATGACACTTCTTTTTGCTTTCTCCGCATCTCCTAAAGCCAAATTCACCTCTCCACCGGCTTTCACCACCCTCTCTACTTCCATCTTCTCCGGTCAACAACTTACGTAGATTGATTTCCTTCCATTATTATATGAGAATCTATATCAGGTAAGAAAGAAATCAACTTTTCTTAATTCCTCTTTTGGTTGAGTAATTCGTATTTGTGTTTCTTATCCTTATTATGATTTAAGTATTTTGTTTCATATTGGCCTCGATTAGACCTCTATTATGTAGACATCCAACCACACCAGATACACTTGATTTATAGAAGAATTTCCTTTTAATTGTCGGATTTTCACTAGCCAAAGAACATTGCAAACTTTGTTGTAGTGCATATGAATTTTAAAAATCACATTAGTAGTGATGGTGAGATCTGGTGTAGATCACAAATCTATGCTATTTTCTATTATATGATGTCTATTTATAAGTTGATTGCAAATAGTTGGGTTAATATGTGATGTTTGAGGGTTGCAGGACTTCATGATGACGCAGCTCGGCAAACAAGAACACTATATGTCAAAGTTTGATTTCTGTTTTTATATCTTTCAACTTTGTGAGATAATATTTAAATTTTAAATATCCTTCAAGTTGTTGGAATAAAATTCTATGATCCAGAATATATCTCTAATATATTGTTGATGCTATATTTTACAAACTTTGAGCTTAAACTTTCAATTGTCCTTTCACAACAACTCAATTAATGACTAATAATCAATCTAAAAAATATTAATAAGTAAGACCTCAAAGTAAAAGATTATAAATCTTAATCTTAATCTTATCTTATCTTAATATATGCATAAAATTAAGGGGATTTCAAATCAATAAATATGAAATTACATTTGTCATAAAATGTTATTTAAGATTTTAATATTCTATTGTTCCCTCCCGTCCCCATTGAAGAACCCTATTCTTCTTAATGTGTTTCATTGTAACCGGACCACTCCAGTCCACAATCAACTTAAATGTGCTACACCATAAATCACAACTAAAGTATAAAGAAAACCGATTAAAAAAATATTACAAAAAATGAACCATTGAGACCTCAGTCAACTTACACGCCATATGTCCTAAATAACCATTAAAGTTCTCAACTATGGTTTTTGGGAAATCACCATTAAAAATCTCAACCATGGGGTTTCAGAAACTATTCAACTTCCACAACAGTAAACCACGGATGTGTATATATACCCCTATAAACACACCACTCAAGATCATACTCACCTTAGTTCCTTCCTCTACAACGCAGCAACAAGGAACAAGTTTGAAACAATGAACCGCACTGGAGCTCCACAAACACTAATGGATAAGGCACTGACTCAATTGCTCTACCTTGGTCGTGCTCGCGCTGCACTAGGGAACACGGTACACCAAAATACAAATCCCTTTGCCTTTTTACTAGGATCTTCCATTGTTTCTTTTTTCGTATTTTTTGTTTGTTTCCTTTATTTTATTGTGTAGTTTTTTAATGTTTTTTCTTACTAACTGGCATGGTACAACGTAATATTGTAGGTTCAAATAAACGGATTCCTAAGTTTTATTTGAGGAAAACAATCAGATTGAGTAGAAAAATATATTACGGTATCTAATATCATGAACTACAAAGATATAAAAGTAAAAAGACGACAGAAATAAGTAACATTTGTTTCAAATCAATTTAGCAAGATTAACTACACCACTACAATATGGAGAGAAAAAATTATTATGTTGACTGACTAATATAAACACAATTATACATACAAAAAGTAAATGATTATCATTTTGTTGGCCTAAATTAGACAGGGTTGCTGGAATGTTCGTAAGTTTTATTCAAGGAAAACAATGAGAATCAGTAGACAAATATATTAAGGTATCTAATATCATGCAGTACAACGACATAAAAATTTATTAATTACAAAAATAAGTGACCTTTGTTTCAAACCAATTTACACAACATGACTAACTACACCACTAACAATGTGGAGAGAGAAAAAATTATTATGTTGATTGACTAATATAAACACAATTATACATATAAAAAGTAAATGATTATCATTTTATTGGCCTAAATTAGATAGGTTGCTGGAATGTCGTAAGTTTTATTCAAGGAAAACAATGAGAATTAGTAGACAAATATATTATGGTATCTAATCAAGAACTACACCGACATAAAAATTTATAAAATACCAAAATAAGTGACCTTTGTCTCAAATCAATTTACAAAACGAGAATAATTACACCACTACGAATATGAAAAAGGGACAATTGTTAGTGTTAGGTCACTAATATAAACACTCTTATATATAGAAAAAGTAAATGATTATCATTTTCATGGTCTAAATTAGATAAGGTTGGTGGATTAGTCGAAATATAGATCAAATAAAACTAGATTAAAATATTAATATAGTATTTTAAATTGTATTGTTATTCTGTATTGAAAACATTTTAATTAGGTCAATTAGATAGGTTGTTGAAAATTTCAAAATATAACTACAATAAAACCAGCATAATAGTATTCATATAGTATTTTAATGTACTATTATTCTTTATAGAAAAAAATATTACAATAAAACCACTAGGACACGAAAAAGAAAAGATAAGAAAAAACATAGAAAATAACTACATAATAAAATAAACGAAACAAACAAAAAAATACGAAAAAAGAAACAATGGCTCGTGCTACGCACGGGCCCGAATGTCCTATATATATAAAGATTAGGGGTACTTCAAATCACTAAATGTGGGGTTTAAGAAATAATAAATACTACTCCTATTGAATTTTCCAAATACCTCTTTATCTTAATAATGTTGAGTTTTCGAAGCAATAAATTACTATAAAATCAACTCATTATTATTTCTAATTTTAATAATAATAGTATAGTTTTTATTTATCCCAATCCAAATTTATGCTTCACATACCATAACTTATGAGTTATGACTTATGACCTCCCAACTTACTAATTGATTGTGCAACCTTATTGCCTCCATCATCAAGATACCCTTGTAAGTAATGTCACGGTTACAACGGGAGCTTGAACCTTTCTCTTGCCTCTCATCCATTAAATACCCTTTAGATTAATAAGCTTCTTCCTTCGTCCAATACTCACTATGAGTGTACGACCTCAGAACTCATCGGTCATGGCACTTCTTTTGCTTTCTCTGCCTCTCCTAAAGCCAAATTCACCTCTCCACCGACTTTCACCACCCCCTCTACTTCGATCTTCTTCAGTCAACAACTTACGTAGATTGATTTCCTTCCATTATTATATGAGAATCTGTATCAGGTCAGAAAGAAATCAACGTTTCTTGATTCCTCTTTTGGTTGAGTAATTTTTATTTGTGTTTCTTATCCTTATTATGATTTAAGTATTCTGTTTCATATTGGCCTCTATTAGACCTCTATTATGCAGACATCCAACCACACCAGATACACTTGATGTATAGAAGAATTTTCTTTTAAATTGTGGGATTTTCACTAGCCAAAGAACATTGTAGACTTTGCCGTAGTGCATATGAATTTCAAAAATCACATTAGTAGTGATGGTGAGATCTGGTATAGATCACAAATCTATATTATTTTCTATTATACAACATCTATTTATAAGTTGATTGTAAATAGCTGGGTTAATATGTGTTGTTTGAGGGTTGTAGGACTTGATGATGAAGTAGCTCGGCCAACAAGAACACTATATGCTAAAGCTTGATTTCCGTTTTTATATCTTTCAACTTTGTGAGATAATATTTAAATTTTAAATATCCTTCTAGTTGTTGGAATAAAATTCTATGATCCAGAATTTCTCTCTAACATATTGTTGATGCTATATTTTACAAACTTTGAGCTTAAACTTTCAATTGTCTAATTTCACAATAACCCAATTAATGACTAATAATCAATCTAAAAAACAGTAATAAGCAAGACCTCAAAGTAAAAATATAAATCTTAATCTTAATCTTAATCTTTATATATATAAAGATTAGGAGGGTTCAAATCAATAAATGTTGAATTTAAGATTTTATTTCCATCATAATAATACTTAAAAATTTGGGTTTTTTAAGCATTAAATTAATATAAAATCAACTCATTCTTATTTCTCTAATTTTAATAATAATAATATAGTATTTATTTATCTCAATCCAAATTTATGCTTACCGTAACTTATGAGTTATGACTTATGACCTTCCAATTTACTATTGATTGAGCAACCTTATTGCCTCCCTCACCAAGATACCCCTGTAAGTGAAGTCACGGTTACAACGGGAGCTTGAACCTATCGCTTGCCTCTCATCCATTAAATACCCTTTAGATTAATAAACTCCTTCCTTCGTCCAATCCTCACTACAAAGATATCAAAATAAAAAGACGACCGAAATAAGTGACCTTTGTTTCAAATCAATTTACACAACAAGATTAACTACACCACTAACAATATGGAGAAAAAAAATTATTATGTTGACTGAATAATATAAACACAATTATACATATAAAAAGTAAATGATTATCATTTTATTGGCCTAAATTAGAGAGGGTTGCTGGAATGTTTGTAAGTTTTATTCAAGTGAAACAATGAGAATTAGTAAACAAATATATTACGGTATCTAATATCATGAAGTATAATGACATAAAAATTTATAAAATACCAAAATAAGTGACCTTTGTCTCAAATCAATTTATTCAATGAGAATAATTACACACTAAGAATATGAAAAAGGGACAATTATTAGTGTTAGGTCACTAATATAAGCACTCTTATATATAAAAATGTATACGATTATCATTTTCATGGCCTAATTAGATAAGGTTGGTGGATTATTCGAAATATAGATCAAATAAAACTAGATTAAAAATTAAAAGAGTATTTTAAATTGTATTATTATTCTGTACAAAAAATTTTTAATTAGGTCAATTAGATAGGGATGTCGAAAAATTCAAAATGTAACTACACTAAAACCAGCATAATAATATTCATATAGTATTTTAATGTATTATTCTTTATAGAAAAAAAATAATACAATAAAACTACTAGGACAAGAAAAAGAAAGATAAGAAAAAGTATGGAGAAAAATTACACAATAAAATAAAGAAAAAAAGAAAAAAGAAAGAAAAAAAGAAACAATGGCTCGTGCGTAGCACGGGCCCGAAGGTCCTAGTTTATATAAAAAGATTAGGTGTAGTTCAAATAAATAAATGTGATTTTAAGTTTTCCAATTAATTTTATTATCATCATCATAATACTTATAAAGTTGAGTTTTTTGAATAATTAATTGCCTCCAAACTCAACTTAAATTTTTATTAAAATTTCTCAATTTACCCTTACTTTCAATTATCATTCTTGTAATAAAATGTGAAAAAAGAAACTAAAAACTTTCAAATAAAAAAAATATCATCTGATCTAATCTAATTTATATAAAAATAAAATCTTTTCCAGAGTTATTAATACTCTAAAACTTGAAATTCAATACATAAATGTTCACAAATAACCATTTTTCCAATCAATTCCTTTCTACTATATAAACCTTACAAACCTATAAAATTCAAACTATTATATTTTTTTCCATTTTTCCTTATTGTATTTTTCTAAACTTTATCGAGTCTCTTCATCTTTGTGTAACATCATACTAATGAAATTTACAAAATTCATAATGACTAGAAATTAATTGTGTATAAATTAAATAAGAGTACATTTATGAATTTTTCAATATCCTAACCGTAACCCCCAATATATAAATATTCATAAGTAACTCTTTTTCATATCACTTCATTTATAGGCCCTATATAAACCTTACAAATGAACTCCGCATTATCCACCACCTCTCACACACACTACATGTAAAACTTAGACAAGTAATCAAAGAAATAAGTTTTCTTTAAAGGAAGTCCAAAAAATAAGTTCCTCTAAAATTTTGAAAATGGTATATAGAGGAAGACCTATTTGGAGAAGAATGCATACTTCCCTACTCAAGATGTAAGAATGCATTTGGAATAGGCTGTTTCATTTCATTTTAAAGATTATAAATATTTCTATTATGATTTATGTTTAACATAGATTTTTATTGTTTAGATATTCTTGTGAGAAAAATACATGATAATTTAAATTTGAGATAAGCTTATTACGTTATGAATGATCAATACAATAATATGCATATACTAGAAAGAGGAAGCATATTAAAATTCAAGATCATGTCATAATATATGTATACAAGAGTTTACAAAATCATGACAGATAACTAAATAAAAAATATGTTACAAATTTTAGTTTAAAAAATAATGCCTAGTCTTAAAAATATGTACGAAAATATTTTATTTATCTAATATTTATAAAATATTGGTTAAAAACTTATGAAAACACATTAAAATTCAAGATCATGTTATAATATATGTCTACACAAATTAAGAAAATAATGGCACATGAACAAACTATACAAATATATTACAAAATTCAGTTAAAAATAATACAAAATATATACGAAAATATTGTGTCTACCTAATATTTGTACGATCTTCGGTAAAAACTTACGATTAATGCTTATTTTCGTATAAAGTATAAACTGCTAGAACTTATACGACTATACACATAGAACAGAGAAAACAAAAATTTTATACAATGTTTTTTAAAAAATACACTACCTCTAAACCAACTATTATTTTTTTCCCTTCCTTTTTTTGTTTTCTAATATTTATTGAATTTCTTCATCTTTATGTAACATCATACTTAGTGGAGGTTAGAAAATTCATAATGGATAGAAATTCATAGTTGATAATTGAATAAGAGTAAAATCTAAACCCTTCAATATCCTAATCATAACACCCAATATATAAACTTTCGTACCTAACTCTATTTCAAATCTGTTCATTTCTAGTACCTATATAAACCTTACAAGTGCACTCCCTAATCTCCATCATCTTTATACATACTACATGTACAATTGGTACAATAGCTAAATTATTCTGTAGTAATTAAATAAGTTTTTCGAAAGGAACTCCAAGAAATAAGTTCATCAAACTAAACTAATAGATTGTACTTTATTTTCCAATTTTTGAAAAAAGGTGTATAGAGAAAGGACTACTTGAATGAGGATGTAACCATGTCTACTGAAGAAAGAGACATGCATCATAAAAAAACCTTACATGCAAGTCTAAAATAAGATTCCTAATTATATGTAACACACATCATAAAAACCTTACATGTAATATCTCAATATAATTATGAAAATCTAGTTTTATTATGGCTTAGCAGCTTTTAAGCATTGAAATGAAGAGTAAGCTTCACAACCAAGTATGAATCATGATTTTGAGATTCGAATGTGTATGAGATAGAAAAGAATATATTAGATAATACAAATCAATTCATTGTAAATTGAAAATATGACCACTATCAAAATAATTGGGAAGATAGGTATCATTCTTCTAGATTTTAGTTGACATGCAATCTAGATGTATTAATGCCTACTAGTTACTATATAGGGACACGTGATATGATTGTAAACATTTACATCAAATATCTAATTAAAAATAGAAGAAAACCTATAATCATACAACTGAAACACCAAGTTGAATTTCAACAAAAAAATAATGAAGTCTAAACATCCATTAAACAGATAGCCACAAACTATTTGGAGAATTAACAGAAGAAACCTATATTTTCATGACCGTTCACTATATGTGGGTTGATTACTAACACAAACTTCATATACATCATTTTCAAATCATCAAGAGTGGCGTTTTTCGACACACCTCAAATCTCGTTATAATGCAATAGATTGTGCAATAACCTACTTTCATTTCAATTTGATCTCTATATCTATTTCACAATAAATAAATTTATAATTGAAACAGTACAATTTTTTAGACCAAAGGTATAATTCTACCCGACTGACATTTCCCAGCCTAATCTGTTGTTTCACCTCTTCTTCTTATCTCCGAGAAATCTGAAAAACAGAATCTAGAAAGGAGTATGAAATTTTCCGAGAAGATAAATAAAACTTAAAAACTAAAAGAAGATTGACTCACGAATTGAACATAGCTTTTAAATCTTTGATGATCCATTAGCAACTATTGATTCCTAAAATTGAAAAAGGTGAAAGGGTTAAAAGGTGTCTTACTCCCTCTTCTTGTCTCCTTTTCGTCAATTTAAGGGGATAGAGTTTGTCATGTGAATGGAGAGAAAACAC
>NW_027368642.1:0-48389 GCF_046119375.1 Phyllobates terribilis | reverse complement strand
AGCTCGCTTAGGAGAAGCAACCCAAGGAAAAACACAAACGGATTCGAAAACCTAGAAGTTAGTATAGTTGTGTGTTTTAAGAGAAACACAACAAGACTAGAAAGCTAGGAGGTGAGTATGATTGAGTGTTTAGGTTACTCAGTTGATGCCATATCCAACGGCTAAAAAAACTCGGCAACCAATCAACAGAAGTTTTGATGCAACCATCGGTGAGCACCCACGGCTCCAATGACGTATAATTTACATTTTTACTTGGAAGTGGATAATTGAGGAGCCACTGTGCCCCACAGCCCAAACTGCACTATGCGGAAGCTCCACAATACTGAAAATAAACGATGATATTTGATAGGCGCAATCTCGTATGGCACCAAGAGTGGTTATTAGGTTTGTTATAAGTGCGTTTCAGAGGCATTTCATCGTTAAATGGAGCACATGAGGCATCGGGACAAAAGACGGCGGAGCTAGAGCGAAGAAGTGTTGAGGAGTTGAGTTGAGTTCAAATGGCTTGTTCCCCTTACTCCGATGTTCGATTGAGGTGATTCAAATTTGAGGAGTTAGATCTTGAAGTCTAATACATGCCCTCCAAATTTAGGCGCAATCAGAATGAATATTCCAATCCATACTTAATATTACTTTCGCTTTCTTACTTATGTTACACAATACAAAACCCCCCGAACTGTTAATACTTAATCGCATATAGGTATAAAATGGATAGTCTGACTCCCTTGGGTACGATCCTAACTTTCCACTATACTCTATACTGTTAGTTTGGTTATTTCTTTGATGGGCATACAACTTTAGCAACCGCACCCTCCGAGCACGCGTTGGAGGGCGCAGTCGGTCCTTGGAGTCCAGAAACAAGTCTGTAAATGCGCAACCATGCAAGTCCCTGTAGGAAATAACACGTTACCAAAGTAGAAAACACGTGTTTTGATCAGTTATTGTTCTCTGTCACTAAGGTTCATTAAGCCTTAGTTGCGCTTAACAAGGATTCAATTGCGCTTTGAATGCTTGGCTTGCGCTTAACCTTTGATGAACTGTTAGTAATGAATTTACTAAAGTCCTTAAGTGCGGAAGAGGTTAGACAGACAATAAAGCGCGCTTTAAGATGTTAAAGCGCACCTATATTTGCACACACAAGAATTTCCAAACGATGAGAACCCTAAGTCACTAGCTGACTCGGGATAAAACTCACCACTACACTTGTATTGATTAAGAAGTGATTACAATCTCTCTCTTCAACACAAGAAGCTCACTCGTAAGCACTCTCTCTACAATACTCTCAGTTCAGCTCTGAAGAACAAAGGCACTCTCAACACTCTCTGATTACAAACGAAATATCTCTTAAGCTCTCTCTAGCTTCCTATATTCTCTACGTTTGCAACCCTTGAAGTGAATGAAATAGTACTCTATTTATACACAAGTCTTAAGCTAACCCTACAGCTCAACCGTGTAACAAACAAAGACTAAATAAAATGCCACCTCATCAATCCGTGTGCCTTGATCACTTCACCAGAATTAATCAACGGCTTGGAGTGATTTGGTTTTGTTCTCCATGTGTTGATCCACGCCACATAAGCAATCCGTGTGCTTTAAGCTCTAACAAACTCTTGCCACGCTGGCGATCCCTGGAGCAGCGTCCCAAAGAGTGTGAAGTTCTTCTCGCACCTTCCTGTGCACGCAACTTGCACTCTCCCGCTTTACCAGCCTTCGAAGCGTCTAGATTTGTTCTCCTGCGCTCTGGCACACCCTAAGCTTCAGTGGAACCTCGTGGTCAACTTTCTTCAACTTCATTCAAGCGCGTCCCTACGCCCTCGAAGCTCGATCACTCTTACTTCTTGGTCTTGAATGGATTTATTAAACACCGTTTGCGAAACTTACTTTCTCCGCTTGGTGTTAAGCGCGACTGTGACCAGTCAAGCGCATCTCTAAGTGACTTAAGCGCATCCTTACAAATATGTCAATGACCTGGAAGACTTAAAAACACTAAGAGATTAAACATATTAGTTTGTTATCATCAAAACAAAGAGAAATAGATTAAGCTTTAACAAGATGATTAAAGCTCAACTAACAATTTCCCCCTTTTTGATGATGACAAACTGTAAACAGGTAAGCTCATGAATACTTTCTTAAGTGACCAAAATGAAGACAATCATATCAATTTAATCAAGTATTCAGATTCGGAATTGGATCAAAGTAACTTACCAAGGTACTTAACCATACCAGTTTTCAATTCCCCCTGAATTCAAGCACGATCTCATACTTCCCCCTTAATCAAAGAGGAATTTACCTGTGTTTTTCCCCCTTTTGACATCATCGAAAAATTCAAAGCAAAGTCATACAGTAAGAAAGATAGTAGAGTGCGCTTGCTAGCTAGGATGTCAAACAAAACTTAAGAGAGAAAAGTGAGCAACTTAAGTAAGGAAAAGTTAGGTTAGTAAGGCTCTCAGAGATATAAAAATCAAAAGCATACTTAAGTATCATTGAAGTACAAACTGCAACAAGAGAAGCTGGAAACCTAACGAGCTAATTCACAAATCACATAAACAGAGTAGAGAGAAAAAAAAAGAATCAGCAAATGCGCTTTAAAAGCGCAACCATCACAACAACTCATGGGCTACCACCCCGTTCTTCGTTAAACTTCTCCTAAACTAGCCTCAGCATTGAAGACATAATTTGCACCATTTCTCCAAGACGCTTTTCAACCCTCTCCTGATGCGCTTCCATTGAAGCGACTATAACAGATAAGTCGGCGGAGCTGGAGGAGGCATAGTCTGGGAGAGAAGATTCATACAAGCCATCCGCTCGAAGCATTTTGCAGATCAAGTGAGGAAAAGGCAGAGGTCCAGAGGTTGCAGCGCGACATAACACCAAATGGCTCATCATGAGCTGAGCTGTGTTGACTACCTGGTTCGTGATTACGGCAGCCATAATGCAACAGTCAGCAATTGTCACCTTATCACGATCATAGTCGCGGGGCGTGATGTTGGTGATGATGAAGTGGTGAAGGAGGCGCTTGGAGGGACGAAGAAGATCAACTGTGAGCGCACCTTTGGGTACATTGGGGCCAAATACTGTCTTTTTAAGCGCAGTTGCTCCAGCTGGGCAATTCTTCTTGTACAACCTACCAAAACCGCTTGACTGCTCCGTTAGCCCTATTTCCTTGGCCAGATCCTTGACTCGGAAACATTCCTTCGCATTTCCTTTCCAGGTGAAGGTCACCGAGCTGTACTCCGGGTTGGGTGGTGGATACTCCAAAGCAGCATAAAACTGGTAAACCATAGCATTGTTACAGCGCGCTGGCTCCGTTTCCAGCGTATCCCACCCCTGAAAGCTAAGCCACGTAGCGAAGCGGGCAACATGAGACGAATCTTGGAGGCCGGTGAGGAGATCTGGTGTCACAATTTCTGGAAACAGAAAGGAGCGCTTCTGCACACCTTGAGGAACGGAGGGAAAGTCAGATAAGCTGGTTACCTTGGTGCGCTTGGAACGTGTAGAAGCTCCAACTGGTTTAGGAGCAGGTGGAGGAGATTCATGTTCCGAGCCATCTGAAGACTCGTGCTCAGAAACGGGAGGAGGAGGAGCAACAGCTTTGCGCTTTTTTACCTTTCCTTCTAAGCGCGTCACTCTGTCTATCTGGCTTCTGAGATTGAAACGGCAGAGGAGATTGAGCGCTTGATCTGGGCATAAGCTGGAATTCTTCCTCAGCGTCAGAGTCAGAGGAAATGGCGGCCAATAACTCCTTGGGAGATGAATAAGAATGCGCTGGAGGCCTGATTTGAGAGGCAGGACGAGAAGGAGTAGCAAGACGTAATATACCTTTACCCTTTGCTGGCGTTGTATGAGACGTTTCAGCCTGAATTCCTCCAAGCTCTTGAACTGGATCGTATCCAGCGAGCTCTAGATCTTGGGCAAGTAGGTCCAAATCAACGGGAGGATCATGGGAGAATTTAGGTTTTGAGGGGCTTTTGAAGGAGGAGATGGGTCGTCGTTACCGGTAAGATCAATGGGAGGAGATGGTGATTTATGAGCAGGGGTGGTGATAGGTGGTGGTGGTGGAGGTGAGGCCGCTTTAGTTGGAGAAGTTACCTCATGAGAGACCGGATGGGATGCAGGCTGTGTGGAGGATGAGGCTTGGACGATGGACTGAAACTTGGCACGGGTGTCGGGGTCAAGTTCCGAGAGGGCGCTCAATATTTTGTCCATGGTGACGAGTGTAAAGAAAATTGGAGAAAGGAGAATAGAAGAGGAGAGTATAGGTAAAGAAAATTGGGAAGGTAGGAGTGTAGGACAAATACCTCATATTTATAGCTCTTTACAACAACTCTGGAGCCGCTTCAACAGGCCAATCACAAAATAGAGCCGTTGCCCATCCAACGGTCTAATGAAAATCTCGTCAGAATCCCGCTAGGCCTGCGTAGAGCCCCAACGGCTAGAAACCAGACCGTTGCACTGCAAATATAGCCGTTACATCACTCGAGCGGCGCGCTTTAATTACGAGAAAAGCATTGCTTCATTGTTAAGCAAACCCAACCACGAAGGAAATCCACCCTGATGCGCTACAAAGCGTGATGCACTATAAATCCCATTTGCGCTGAACACTGAAGCGCATGCCGAAACAACACTGAGAGCTAAAACCGAAGACGTATAACACAGATTGAGATGGGTAGACATGAGTGTGTGATGTCCAGTTCAATTTTCAAACTACAATGTAAAGAAATTCATGAATAGGAAGATGCACATTTCATATAGGGGACATTAGAGCATTCAATCACTCAAGTTGATGTGGACATATGTGCATATACATGTAGTATGGTAATTGAGGCTTTATGTCACCAAATGAATACTTCTCTAATGTAGAGCTCAATAAAGGACGAGAGAAGCGTTACATCTAGTCAGGCTAGGGACACCTATGCAATGGATCATTTCTTAGGCATATAATAGGGGTAGAAGACGATCACCATTGTCATGTATTGGCAAATAAGAGCATGCATGGATTATGATTATATCAAATCGAGCCAAACAAGTCAGACAAGTTCAATACTAATTCATTTCAATAATCAATCAAAAGCATGAAGACTCAAAGCTATCAAGCGCAAGCGACCATAGTTCGTACCTTGATACTAAGCTTGCTAGTTCTAGTCAAATAGAGGAATACTTACAGGGCCATTGCCTCGAAGCTAATGGAGTTGAATAAGGCCAAGCTGAACCCTGAGGTTTAAGAATACCTGACGATTAAGCGCCTTAGTGAAGATATCTGCCAATTGCCCTTCTGAAGATACGTGAATAAGCTCAATATTCTTGCGCTCCACATGGTCTCGTAGAAAGTGATGTCTTACGTCAATGTGCTTCGTTCTTGTATGATGGACAAGATTCTTCGAAACACATATAGCGCTAGTATTATCACAAAATATGGATATAGTGTCAAGAGTAATACCATAGTCAACGAGCTGTTGCTTTATCCACAACACTTGAGCGCAACATTGCGCTGCCGCTATGTATTCGGCCTCAGTCGTTGAAAGCGCTATGCAGTTTTGTTTCTTGGATCCCCAGGAGACTAAGTAGGGGCCAAGGAACTGTGCCATGCCACTAGTGCTCTTTCTATCAGCCAAGTAACCTGCATAATCTGCATCGGTATAGCCAACAAGAGAAAGACCGCCCCCTTTGGAGTACCAAAGGCAAAGATCGTCAGACCCTTTTAAATACCTGAAGATGCGCTTTACATGAGCAAGATGAGAAGCGCGAGGGTCTGACTGTGATCGAGCGCATACACTAACGACAAAAACAATATCGGGACGTGAAGCAGTCAAATACATTAGAGAACCTATCATACCTCGATACATGGTTTCATCTACCTTCTCAGCCATTAGATCTGTGTCCAGTTTTGTAGTAGTGGAGAGAGGAGTAGGACAAGGTTTAGAGTTCTCCATTTGATACTTCTTAAGCAACTCTTTGATGTATTTCTGCTGGTGAATTACAATGCCTTCATCCATTTGGTTGACTTGAAGCCCTAGAAAGTACTTGAGCTCACCAATCATGCTCATGCTGAACTTGAGGCTCATGGTGTTCTTAAAGTCTTCTACTAGCTGCAAGTTAGTAGAACCAAATATAATATCATCAACATAAATTTGAACAATGAGAATATCACCTTTCACTTCCCTTATGAAGAGGGTTTTGTCCACCAGACCTCTCTTGTATTCATTTGCCAACAAGTACATAGATAGACAGTCATACCAAGCGCGAGGGGCTTGCTTTAGTCCATATAGCGCTTTGTCAAGAAAGTACACGTGGTCTGGATAAGCTGGATCTTCAAATCCTGGTGGTTGCTTGACATAGACCTCCTCATTAAGCTTCCCATTGAGGAAGGCTGTCTTCACATCCATTTGAAACAGCTTGAATCCTTTGTGCGCTGCGTAAGCTATCAACAGTCGAATTGCCTCTAGTCGAGCGACTGGTGCGTACGTTTTCATCGTAGTCAATGCCCTCTTGTTGATTGTAACCTTGTGCAACAAGACGCGCTTTGTTTCGTACCACCACTCCACTATCATCCAGCTTGTTTCTGTATACCCAGCGCGTACCAATAATGCTTCTATCACCTGGCCGGGGTACTAGACACCAAACTTGGTTGCGCTTGAACTCCTCTAACTCTTCTTGCATGGCTATTATCCAATCTGGATCTTGAAGCGCAACTTGTATGGACTTGGGTTCCTGTAAAGAAACAAAAGCACTACAACCAAGCATGTTACGAACGTTAGAGCGAGTCTGGGTACCTTTTTCATACTGAGATATGATCGCAGAAACTGGATGAGAGTTCATCTGTTGATAATCGCGCACGATGACCTCTGTATTGTCTGGTAGCTTCATCGTTGTTGTTTTGGACAAGCTTTCACTACCACCAAAAAGGCCACTAGGTCCCGCTTGAGGACTTCCAAGTTGCGCTTCACCATTACTAGGTCCCGCTTGAGAGCTAGAAGGGGTAGAAGAAGTAACAGAGGGAGTTACCTGACCTGGAGAAAGAGGTGAAGGGGGAGAAAGAGCATTAATGGATGGTCCTCTTTCATGATCTTCATTCTGAGTGTTGTCCTCTGGAGTTGCTTCTTCACTGGGAATGCAGGCTTCTGTGGCCAAAGGCTGAGAAGCGCATCTTCCACCATCATCATCATCACTTTCCATACCTGAAGAAGGGATAGAAGGTTGCGCTTGAGGACTGGGAAGAGAAGCTGGAAGTAGATCATGACTGGAAAATGGATCATCGTTGATTTCTGGAACACTTTCAAGCTCTCCTTCATTGAATTTCACATGAATGCTATCTTCTTCCCTCTGAGTTCTCAGATTGAGTACTCTATAACCTTGACTTGTAGGTGCATATCCAAGGAAGATAGCCTCGTCATTCCTAGCATCAAATTTACCCAAAAGATCTCTCCCATTGTTATGGACGTAACACTTGCAACCAAACACCCTTAGGTGAGAGATATTTGGTGTACGCCCTTTAAGCAGTTCATAGGGAGTTTTCTCAAGAATAGGCCTTAAGAAGGCACGGTTAGTTATATAACATGCAGTGCTCACAGCTTGAGCCAATAGTGTGAAGCGACACCACTAGAGAGTAGCATTGTACATGCCATCTCTTGAAGTGTCCTATTCTTGCGCTCAACCACACCATTTTGCTCAGGGGTTCTAGGAGTGGAGAAATTATGATCTATACCCCTATCCTCACAAAATGATAGGAACTCACCAATCTTGAATTCAGTTCCATTGTCAGAACGAATTGAACAAATGGGGAGCCCTAGCTTCTTTTCCAGTAAAAGCGCAAGAGCTTGAAACTTTGCAAAGGTTTCACTCTTGTGTTTTAAGAAAAGAGTCCAGGTATAGCGAGAATAATCATCAACTATTACAAAAATATAGCGATTACCTCCCTTACTCTGCGTTCGTAGTGGTCCACATAGTCCATGTGGAGAAGCTCAAGGGGAGATTTAGTCTGCACTACCTTGATAGAGGGAAAGGAGCTACGAGTCGCTTTAGCTTTTGAGCAATCTGAGCATGAAGTCATGGATTCTACCTTGATGCGAGGAAGACCATGAACAAGATCTTTGGACTAAAGCTTGTTGAGTAGATGTAGACTTGCGTGTCCTATTCTCTTGTGCCAAAGATTTGTTGTCTCAGTGAGTGTAGCTAGACAAAGGTTGCGCTTAGGAGAGAAGGAGTGGTCGAAGAGATAGGTGTTGTCTATGCGCTTGCCCTTAAGAAGCACCTCCTGTTCAGGACTGACCACTGCACACTCAGTTGTGCTAAACCATACCTTATTACCTCCTTGGTCGCAAAGTTGTGCTACACTCAGTAGATTGAACCGAAGGTTCTCTACTAAGTTTACATCTCCTATCTGAATAGCGTTGTTGAGATGCGCTCGTCCTTTAGCAATGATCTTCCCTTGATTTTTGTCACCGAAGGAGACGCTGCCTCCTTCCTTAGCTTGGAATGAAAGTAGTAACTGTGGATCACCCGTCATATGACACGAGCAACCGCTGTCGATATACCACCTACATTTCATCCCAACCTGCAATAATAGAGATCAATCTTTGATCTCCCATCGAAGCTTGCGCTTCGTGGGAACATTAGATATAGCTATTTCTGAGCTAGTTTTTTGGACTGGCTCATAATAGCTAGGATCGTTCAGATCTAACACAATGTGAGGTCGCGCTGGACGAAGCGCACCTCTGTGTCCTGAAGCGCAACCGTGCTCAACATAGGACTGTTGAATACGTGTACGCTTGCCTTTATTTTTAGCCATTGGCTTATAAGGCTTACTCTTAAGAACCTTCAAGTCTTTGCACTCACGCTTGTCATGTCCATTTTGACCACAAAAGGTACAGTAATGGTTACCTCTTACATAACCATACTTGCCCTTTCCCGGTCTAAATGGTTCTTTCTTTTGCAAGACGGGAGGCTGAGTTGGGGTAAGCGCTTGTTTCTTATACAAATGATGCGCTTTTCCCCCACGAAACCACTCTTTGGTTTCTGAAGGTTGTTCCTCAAGTACCTTAATCCTGCTCTTTAAATGAGAGTTTTCACTCTTGTAAGCAGTTAGGTCTTGTTCAAGTGATTTGATCTTAGAAGATATTTCACTTGCTTGAGGAGGAATGGAGGAAGAGGAAGATTCCTGGGGGTCATAACCCAATCCATGTCTAGCTTTAACAAAGCCTGTTTGAGAAACAGACTTTGTTTCCACTAACTTTGTAAGAACATCAAGCTTTGATATGATCTGATCAAGCTTAACATCTTTGGTTGAGACAGAGTTACTTTCTAACCCTTTACCATGACAAAGTTCACAAGATTTATAGAGGAGTGTGTTTTTGTCATGTAAATGTTTAGAAAGCTCAACCAGTTCTTCCTTAGCATTATTTAGTTCAACAAGCCGTGCTCTAGCATCAGTTGCTAGAGACTTATGTTGAACCATAAGCTCTTTTTAGAAGGAGGACAAGATTGCGCTTGGGAAAAATGTCAAGGTTCAGATCATTTACCTCAATCTCAGAGCCATAGTTTGAGTCAGACGCGGCGCCAGCCATTAAGCACATGTCAGGTTGCGCTCCATCGTCCGAATCATCATCAGATTCTCCCCAAAGTGTGACGAAGGCTTGCTTGTGGGGCTGTTTTGAGCTTGATCCTGGATTCACCTTAGGATGAGGGCACGCTTTAGCAAGGTGACCTTTCTCATTGCAGTTGAAACAGGTGAAATCCCTGAGGTCGCGCTGCTTATATGTAGAGTCGCGTTTTTGTTTGTTGAAAAACTTTTTCACAAGTTTGGTCATCATAGCAACGTCCCTATCATCATCGTCTTCTCCTTCTTCATCATTTTCAAGTTTTTGAAGAACACGAGATAATTTTAGCGCCATCCCTTTGTTCTCTCGTTCTGATTGTTTTTCCTCGTTGTTCTTGATTTCCTGCACTTTAAATTTCCCTGCAAGCACAGAGATAGGCAATTCTCTAGTTTCCTTGGAATGAAGAAGAATTTGCTTGAGGGTAGTATACTTTGAGTTCACTCCATGAATGAACGCCATAGAATACTCCCAAGCTTTCTTCTCCATTCCAGCAGAAAGCATCTTGTCATACAGGATTTGACACCGAGAATGATAATCAGAGACGAGCTCATTTTCCCCCATTCGAATGGAGCAAAACTCGCGATTAAGCTCAAAGATACGGTTGTCCTTCATATCATCACTGCTAGAGTGCATGTTTATAATAGATTTCCACATATCTTGAGCAGTGGGAAGGGACATTACCTTGTCTATATCTTTTCTTGAAAGGGCATTAAGAATGAGCTGTCGCGCTTTAGCATTCTTCTCCATAAGTTGGTACTCTTTTGCTTCCCATTTTGAGTCATCCGCTTCGGAGATCTTCTCATCACCTTTTTCAATAATCTTCCAGCACTGGTAGTCGGTCTGCTGGATGTAATTCTTCGTCATAGTGAGCCACCATTCAAGTTCGCCTTCAACAAGGACATGGGGCTTGGCGAGAGAAATACCGAGGTTGAAGCTGGCCATTGTTCTAGACTTGAGAATCCTTTTGAACCTGTAAAAGGACTAGTGCAAATAGCTAACCTGGCTCTGATACCAATTGTAGGAAATAACACGTTACCAAAGTAGAAAACACGTGTTTTGATCAGCTATTGTTCTCTGTCACTAAGGTTCATTAAGCCTTAGTTGCGCTTAACAAGGATTCAATTGCGCTTTGAATACTTGGGTTGCGCTTAACCTTTGATGAACTGTTAGTAATGAATTTACTAAAGTCCTTAAGTGCGGAAGAGGTTAGACAGACAATAAAGCGCACTTTAAGATGTTAAAGCGCACCTATATTTGCACACACAAGAATTTCCAAACGATGAGAACCCTAAGTCACTAGCTGACTCGGGATAAAACTCACCACTACACTTGTATTGATTAAGAAGTGATTACAATCTCTCGCTTCAACACAAGAAGCTCACTCGTAAGCACTCTCTCTACAATACTCTCAGTTCAGCTCTGAAGAACAAAGGCACTCTCAACACTCTCTGATTACAAACGAAATATCTCTTAAGCTCTCTCTAGCTTCCTATATTCTCTACGTTTGCAACCCTTGAAGTGAATGAAATAGTACTCTATTTATACACAAGTCTTAAGCTAACCCTATAGCCCAACCGTGTAACAAACAAAGACTAAATAAAATGCCACCTCATCAATCCGTGTGCCTTGATCACTTCACCAGAATTAATCAACGGCTTGGAGTGATTTGGTTTTGTTCTCCATGTGTTGATCCACGCCACATAAGCAATCCGTGTGCTTTAAGCTCTAACAAACTCTTGCCACGCTGGCGATCCTTGGAGTAGCGTCCCAAAGAGTGTGAAGTTCTTCTCGCACCTTCCTGTGCACGCAACTTGCACTCTCCCGCTTTACCAGCCTTCAAAGCGTCTAGATTTGTTCTCCTGCGCTCTGGCACACCCTAAGCTTCAGTGGAACCTCGTGGTCAACTTTCTTCAACTTCATTCAAGCGCGTCCCTACGCCCCCGAAGCTCGATCACTCTTACTTCTTGGTCTTGAATGGATTTATTAAACACCATTTGCGAAACTTACTTTCTCCGCTTGGTGTTAAGCGCGACTGTGACCAGTCAAGCGCATCTCTAAGTGACTTAAGCGCATCCTTACAAATATGTCAATGACCTGGAAGACTTAAAAACACTAAGAGATTAAACATATTAGTTTGTTATCATCAAAACAAAGAGAAATAGATTAAGCTTTAACAAGATGATTAAAGCTCAACTAACAGTCCCTCTGAGCCACGCTCGACCGTGCTGAAGATCCACGTGACTGCGTGGTTGCAGTCTTCTCTCTGAAATACAAGGCATGGTTGCGCCCTTCGATACGCGACTGCGCCAAGCTACATGATACCATGCGTGTCCGCGTCCCTTAACTGTGCGCCCGCGCCCTCCTCTCTATAGACGTGCGCCCGTGCCCCTAACCCACGTTCCCACGCCCCAGCTGCCTTTGACAATGCTTTCCCCTCTCTTCTGAACAATAATGAGGACGATCCAGGCCCGCCACATGATACTGAGGGAGAGATAGTTGATCCAAATGATGAGTTCGAGCTGAGCCAGGAGGACTATGCGTGTCCATACCTTCCAATGCTCATAAATATGAAAGTGAAAGGCGCAATACTGATGGAGCCAAGAGTAGTTTTTAGGTGAAATTATATGTGTTTTGGAAGCAGTTCATCAATAAATTAAGCACATTAGGCATCGAGACAAAATACGGCGAAGCTATGGCGAAGAAGTGTTTAGAAGTTGAGCTGAGTTCAAAATGGATGTTCTCTCTATTCCTATGTCCGATTAAGGTGATTCCAAACTGAGGAGTACTAAATTCCCTCCAAATTTCGGCACAATTGGAGTTGTGATTCAAATGTTATGGCGATTTTACTAAGCTGTCGCATGAGGCAACAGAGATCCAATCGCGGCCGCGATTTTCTTTAGAATGAGGAGTGAGTAGTATCCTAGCTTTGTTCTCCAAGCAGAAGCCTGTAGAGTTATGGGTTTATAGACTTCTTCCTTGGTTCTAATGATATATTTTATGAGTTGTTTTATTCTCTTGTGTTTATTTATCATTGATTGTGATTTATTTATCTAGATTAGCTACCTAGGTTTATTCTTGAACTTCATGCTGCCTAGGGATTAGTCTTTGCTAGTTGTAGGGTTATATCAAGAAGTTAGGGTTAATATGCCGAGTTGGATTATTAACTAATTTGGAACAAGGATTAGGACAAACAGAATATCTAATTTAGAGAATGAACCCGATTATAATTAAGAAGTCAATGATCAAACTAATAACTCCGTAGTGTGAATGCATGGTGAACAAAGTGTTTGTCTTTATTGCTTTCTTAGATTAGTTTAGTTAGTTTACACCATCTTTTATGTCGTTTTTGGTTACCTTTAAGTTAATTTAATTAAATACGCAAGAATTGATTACGTGACTCTCTGAGGGATCGACCCTTGCTTACCACTCTACTATTAGAGGAGTTAGTGAGGTAAATAAATATTACTTTGACGCTGCCTAACGACTGCCACGTCAGCCACGTTGAGATTATATTCGATCCTACAATTGGTATTAGAGCAGGATTCTTTTGAATTGATTCTTACTCTCTCATAGTCTGAATCATGAAGGAAAAAAATTGTTACTATGATCAGGTTGCTTAAGAAATATGTCAAGGAACAAAGCAATTTGAAGGAAGAAGGACATCCAGAACAATTTTTTACTAAAGGGAAAGGTGTTCCAAGTCCTGATTCAAGCTCAATCTCAAGAACGACGTGCTTAATGGCAGATGAAGATCCAGGAACAAAGTTCAATACTGAGGATGAAATGAAAAGTAAGTGGTTCATTGATAGCGGATGCTCATGTCACATGACGGGTAATCCTTCTCTTCTACTCTCACTTTAAGCTAAAGATGGAGGTAGTGTATCTTTTGGTGACAAGAAACAAGGTAAAATCAAAGCCAGTGGGAGTCTTCATCTCAGTAACGCTAATTAGGTTAGAAATGTCAATCTTGTTGAAAGTCTTAAGTTTAACTTCTTAAGCGTATCTTAGTTATGTGATCAAGGGGAAACGAAGTCACATTCATCACAACTTCATGTATTGTGCGAGATCCAAATCAGGAGATCCTAATGAACGGTAAGTGAGTTGATAACACTTACCTATTTGATTATATCTTTTTCCCAGCTAGACAGATGTGCCTCTCTACACTCAAAGAGAAGTCAAATCAATGGAATCAACGCATGGGACACACTAGCCTACATATTTGACACAAGATTCAATCCAAATGTTTTGTTGACAAGACTCTATTTATAAGGGAAGTTGAGGGTGATGTTCTAATTGTTCAAGTTTATGTTGATGATATTATATTTGGGTCGACTAACTTGCAGCTTGTAGAAGACTTCAAGACAACCATGAGTCTCAAGTTCAGAATGATTATGATTGGTGAGCTAACATTCTTTCTAGGGCTGCAAGTGAATCAACTCAAGGATGCTATTCAAGTACATCAACAAAAATACATCAAAGAGATAATCAAGAAGTACAGTATGGAGAAAATTAAGCCTCTACCTACACCTATTTCCACCACCACGAAGCCTGATGCTGATCTTAATGGTGAAAGGTCGACGCGACCATGTTTAGGGAATGGTAGGTTCGCTTATGTATTTGACTGCATCTAGACCTGATACTTTTTTTGCAGTTGGCTTGTGTACTCTCTTAGTCTGATCCTCGAGCTTCTTATCTATCTTGTCAAGAGAAACTTTCGCTACCTTAAAGGGATTGATGATTTGTGCTTATGGTACCAAAGAGGTGGTAAGCTATCTTTTATAGGCTACATCGATGGCGATTATGCTGGTTATTTGGCTGACATGAAAATCACTAGTGGTATGGCTCAATTTCTTGGTCTGTGCTTAATCTCATAGGGCTAGAAGAAGCAAAATTCCATTTCCTTGTCCAAAACAAAACCGAGTATATAACAATAGCTGCATGTTGTTCACAACTTCTATGGGTTAAGCAACAACTGGTTGATTATGGCATCTCGCTAAGTACGCTTCAATTGTTTTGACAATACTAGCGCCATCAACATCTCAAAGAATCCAGTGCATCATTCCCAGACCAAATACATTAACGTGCGGCACCATTTATTGCCTGATCATGTTTAGCACAAGAGAATTGAGCTATTTCATGTATCTACAGAGGAGCAAATAGCTGATATCTTTACTAAGGCACTCAACAGGTTACCCCTTCTACACCTTAGACTTCAGCTTGGTCTTATTACTCTTAATAGACCTCCTCTTCACTCGATGTAAGTTCTCTTTATATTGTCTATGATCTAGCATACTTTATCTTCATTGGGGACTATAGATGAGTTGTGCTTCATATCTTTTATTTCTTACATGCCCTATCTTTTCACAAGGTCTATCTTGATGAGTTGTGCTTCATGTCTTTTCCTATTTCCATGCCTAGCTCTACATGTGGAAGTATTCGTTTTAATGACAAAAGGCCAGTTACCCCTTATATGCAAATGCTTATTACATGATATATATTGAGTGTGAGCATGTAGTGTCCCTATTGTAATGTTCATTTATTCCGCTTTGCTTGCGCTTTAACATTCATGATGAGCACTTTTCATTGTAACATATCTAAGCCGTGAGCTTACTTCTTCCCAGTATTAGTATCTATGCGCTATATGTGTTCAAGCAGGTGATGGTTGAAGTACTCTATATGGTCATGAAGCCAAGACAAACTTACCTATATTAAGTGCTATATAACGAGGTAATTTTCTCAACAATTCAAAGTCAACTGAAGTCATTCTAGAGAAGCGTTAATCGTATATATCTATTTTTGTCTCGCTTTGAAAGAGTGAGAAAGAGACCGGTGCCGAGCTCGTATGGGAAATCATTATCCTTAGGCACTCAAACAGCGATGACATGCACAAACAATTATAAACATATGGTAAAAGATGGTGAACATATTGAGGAAGAGGTTGATTTGAGTTGATGCTCTTATGTTCTTTCTGATTTTATTGCACACATATTTTCTAGAATTGTTAGGATGCCAGCTATAAAAGGCCTGAGGTCAATTTTACAGTCATGCTTATCAAATCTTCGATTGATTTTTCTTGTTTGTTGAGTTGAGCTTGACTATGTGGCTTACTTTGGTTCCCTTTGTTGTGCTAAGTATGAATTTTTCAATGATGACAAAAGGGGAGAATATACAAGTTTGAGCAGGTGAAGGATTGTTGTAAAATACTCTTTCCGTTGTTGAAAATAAGGAAAGTTTAGACCGGCTTGGTCTAAGGCGGAACAAAGGTAATCTCGCTAAAGTTTTCTTAACAAAGATATTTGAGATTATTGTTATGTCTGGAGTACTTGATTAAGCTTAATTGCATATCTGTAGCTTGAACTGAGTACGCTTTGAAATTTTATATGCTTACCTGTGTACGGGTTTGTCATCATCAAAAAGGGGGAAAATGTTGGTTTCAACTACAGCTGGAATGAGCTAGCTAAACCTTTCCGCTTGTTTTGATGATAACAAACTCAATTATTTGATGTCCTTTATGTGTTTTTAGCTAACCATGTATAGCTCGAGGAGTTTAAGGTGTAGCTTTAACACAAGAGGACTAGTTTTGACCACTGAGGGTCTAGCTTTGAGATTAACGGGGAAAGCTAAATCTCGCCAAGACAGAATAAGTTCGCATTGAAAAATAAGAAGATCGAAGCTCTAGCTTTAAGGTAGAGGGTTGCGCTTCAAGATAGAGGATCGAGCTTCAAGAAGAGAAGTGAAGAGATACAAGTATTCACGTTCCAACGTGTCCACGGATGGAATCCTAGAGAAGAGCTTAGGAGACTTGGTCCAAGAAAGGAAGGCCATTGTAAGCTACAGCTTACGGGAGAGATTTCTACTTTTGGGTAGTGGATGTACAGGTATCCTGAGATGGACAAATCAAGAGAAGCGCAGAAGGTGTGTATTGCCAACTTGTAAGCGGGATTGTCAAGCCGAAGAAGCACAAATCAAGGCCCAACATTAATGAAATTCTAGGGATGAAGTTGATTACGTGGATTGCTGTTGTGACGTTCTTCAAGTGTAGCGCAAGTATAGAAAGTCTAGCATAGGGAAGTAAGTTGGATTTCTATGTAACACGTTCTATAGGGTCTTGTTAGGCACGAGCTTATTGACAATCAAGATATAAAAAGATCGTTGTGAGCAAAGCTATAGCCTAAAACACTTAGGAGCTTGAGAGAGTGATTTACTTGCATGAGCTGGATGTAAACTTGTATTGAGAGAGAGTATTGTACGAACAGAAGCTTGGAGAAAGCACTAGAGCGAAGCTAGGTGTAGCTTAAGGGAGTTTGTCTCAATCTTAGGTTTGTAATTGATCTTAATCTAATACAAGCTAGTGGTGAGTTTTATACTGGACATATTAGAAGTCTAGGGTTCTCAACTTGGAAAAATCCTTGCAAGAGCTAAGCATACTTAAACTTTTCATTAAAATTCTGAAATTACAAACTACAAACTTAAACTTTTCAGCAAACATTCACAAAGCTCAATCTTAGCAGCAAACGAACAAACTCAATCAACCAACACAAAAGTACAACTACCATCACCCTCACACAAAATAGACTCATTAATGACACAGCAACACACAACAACATAAAACGACTACAAAAGCATAAATATAGGTCTAATCACCCTCCCATACTTGAACAACGCATTGTCCTCAATACAGCAAAAGAGGACTTTATAATAAAGGGATGTGAAAGAAAACCTACTAGTATTGTCCCGAAGGAGGTGGAGGTGGGTGCTGGACCTAATACTGCCCCAAATTGGCCCTACTCGTAGTCATAGATGGCCTGCAAGAACCCCTAAGCGCGTGTCTGCTCCTCCCAGATATCTCCCACTCCTCTTCGAACCACCTCAAGGTCTTGGCAGAGATCTTGCTGGTTCTGATCGAAGCCCAGCACACATGGAGCTCTAGCCTCCCCATTCTGTCAACGAGGGAGGTGAAATACTGTAGGGTGGTCGCGTCCGATTGGTCTAGCCACTGGAAAATGCGATCCACCATATCTTTAGAGGGTGGAGTGTGAGAGCTGAAGGAGCTGGCGACCTGATGCTGGCGGGTTGCTTGTTAGCGCGGCTATGCGGGTGAGGGATAATTCTCTAGCACCTGGACGTCCGAGGGGATGAAGAATGTGGCAACCGGGCCGTACGGGATTGGACACTAGAGGACTATTCGAAGGGTATGACCCCTTCCATATTTCCAATAGTACCCGCCTTCTGGGCGGGGCTCTAGTAAGTCCTCCTTGAGCAACCATGCTTTGTCATATTTATACGACCCCCCTCCCCCTTCGGCTTGTCGTGGCTGTCATTGGCCGAAAGCAATTCGATCTCGTCCACAGCGTGGACTAACAATGCAATCATCCCTCCCATGGTGAGCTTGTCCCTCGTCGCATTTCTCTTCTCTCGGCACGTACTAACAAAGAGATTGGCCCAGTCCGGGACCACCTTGCACTCCATATCAAAACAACGAAGGAACCGGACGTGTATGAGGGAGACCTTGTTAACCTTCCCTTGACCGAAGAAGCACATCCTCATCACTTTGTGAGCCAATCGGAGGGGTGGGTGGGGGATGTTGTAGTTGTAATCACCGTTGGTTTCATACTCTTTACTGGTCACATCCAACCAGAAAATATTCATGTGCATGGCCCGGTGGTGGTGCAAATCAGTCAGGGGTCCATTGGCCGGTGATTCCTAGCTTTGTGCATACCTCATCCGCCTCCATACTATGCATTTTCCCGTTGGCATAAAATTCTATCCCCTCAAGTATATCGTTGTGCTCTCCCGAGTAGGGAACGCGCAATGACGCGAGGAAGGTCCTCATTAAGTTTGGGTGTGTGGGGGCGTTGAAGAATACGAGTTTTCCCAACCCGGATTTTTGAAGAAAATTTCGTGTGCACTCGAAAAATCCCAACTCTTGTAAAATCGGGATATGAAAGAACTTCGTCGATATCACCTCCCTTTTCCGAAGGTTGTCCATTCTTAACTGCGCTTGGGTAGACAAACACGCTCTTCTCGGTGCCATAACTCAAATCACAAAGATCCATAAGCAACAGAGGCAATCCATACAACGCAGCAACAATTCCAGCAAAGATAACTATGTGGACACCGACACCAATATGAATGAAGTCCCAACAATAGAGGATTACCGAAAATGAAGACTCTGCAGTAATGAAGGCCACGGTCAAGGTTGTTGTGTCCGCGGTCGCAGTTATCGGAATTTTGCCTTTCTGCAGAATGCTTAGCCACTGTCACGGTAGTAGGGACCGTGGTCGCGGGCGTCGGTTTTGGGTCGGTTTTTGGTGTTTCCCTTTCGGATCTGCCCTCCAATTGCCAAAACATTGTGAAGCACAACTGAAATCTTCAAATTGATGGATTGTTGGCTTGATTTAGGGGTATTAATGGGGATTTGAGGGTTTGGGAATTCTTGGAGATTTGGGTTTTTCTTGTGAGGGATGGAGGAATGAGGGGAGAGATTGTGTGTAGAGATGAGAGGAATGAGTTTGAGAGGAAGAAGAAGAAGGATTGATGGTGATTTGGGAGGATTGAATATTTGGGGTTTTGCGAGTTCTTGAGGATTGAAGGAAGAAGAGGAAAGTGAGGAATAAATATAGGGCCGGGCGTGATGTGGGTTTCGGCTTTTGATTTTTTTTTTATCTTTTTATTTTTTCTTGGCCCGTATTTTTTTCTACAGAATGATTATCCAAGAACATGGTAGTAGTGTCCGCGGTCGCGGTCTTGTCCTCTGTTATCCCTCTCTGCAGAACTCAAGGCCGCGTCCGTGGTTAATGGTCCTGCGACCGTGGTTTTGCCTCTGGTGGACTTTCACCGTTCCTTCTTCGACGTTATTTTAATTTTATAAATATTTTTTTTCTTTTTTTTAGGTACCCACCTTTTTCTCTCTTTCCATTTTTACTTGCCTGTTTTTTTTAGATAAAGATTTAAGAAATTACCTCGGGTTGCCTCGCGATCAGCGCCTTGGGTCCTCTAGATTCAGCTCCTCAATCACCTCGGTGGAAAAGCCTTCATGGTAAGGTATTAACCTTTGACCATTAACCTTGAATATAGTGTGGTTGTCTTTATTAAAGAGCTCGACGGCTCCATGAGGAAATACTTGCTCCACCACATAGGGCCCACTCCACCTGGATCTCAATTTACCTGGAAAAAGTTAAAGACGAGAATTATATAGGACTACCTTGTCCCAAAATTTGAAAACCTTGAGCAATATGTGTTTTTCGTGCCAAGCCTTCGTCTTCTCCTTGTAGATAGTTGCATTCCCATATGCCTCCCTGCGTATTTCTTCTAATTTGTGCAGTTGCAACATCCGGCTCTCTCCTTCCGCATCTAGCTCCATATTGCATTTTTGTACCGCCCACCAATCTCTATGTTGTTGCTCCATTGGCATATGGCATCCCTTCCCGAACACGAGTCGATACGGGGACATCCCGATGAGAGTCTTGTAAGCCGGTAAGACCAAAGTGCATCGTCTAAGCGGAGACTCCAATCCTTTCAATTCGGTGCCACCGTCTTGTCTAAAACACCTTTGATTTGTCGGTCGGACACTTCAGCTTGTCCATTGCTCTGAGGATGATAAGTGGTAGAAACTCTATGGGTAAAGCCATATTTCTTAAGAAGAGCACTCATGGTTCTATTCAAGAAATGAGTTCCCTTATCACTCACAAGAGCTTTGGGGATCTCAAATCGAGAAAAGGTGTTCTCCCTTAAGAAAGTTGACACTACCTTCGAGTTGTCAATTCTGGTGGCCTTTGCTTCCACCCACTTGGAAACATAGTCCACCGCAAGCAATATATAGATATTCCCAAAGGAGTTGCGAAAATGACCCATGAAATCAATCCCCCCAAAATCAAAGATCTGGCGAAAGATCAATGGTGTTTGGCGGCATCTCATTCTTTCGGGAGAATTTCCCAACCCTTTGACACCGGTCATAAGATTTGCAAAAGGAATAAGCGTCCCTAAAGATGTGTGTCCAATAGAAGCTGGTGTCTAACACATTCCTAGCCGTTTTATTTTGCCCAAAATGACCCCCCGCATGCATAAGAGTGGCAAAATGTAATGATAGATTGTACCTCATTATCCGGGAGACATCTCCGGATTACCTTGTCGACGCAATGCTTCCATGGATAGGGGTCATCCCACACATAGTATTTGGCCTCACTCTTAATCGTGTCTCTTTGAGCCTTAGTGTAGTTGGGAGGGAACTCGCTTATCACAATGAAGTTCACCAAGCTTGCATACCATGGTTTGAATGATTTGAGCGCAAAGAACCGAGCATCCTTCAATAGAACTGTCGGATCAGCAATGGCCTTAGCCGCGGTCGCGGAAGTGTGGTTCGCGGTCGCGGTCTTGGCGTTCTGTTCTTTTGTTTTCCAAAACAAAAGGCCGTGGTCGTGGGTGGCTGACCGCGGTCGAGGTCTACTCTCCGCATAATCTACACAGAATAGGACCTCGTCCAGAAAACTTTCAAGCCCCGGACTTGCTTCTTTACCTCCTTCATGAACAATACGACTCAGATGGTCAACTACAAGATTTTCGGAATCTTTCTTGTCCAGGATCTCCACATCGAACTCACTCAATAAGATAATCCACCGGATGAGTCTGGGCTTTGATTCTTTCTTCTCCATGAGATAGCGAAGGGCTGCATGGTCAGTGTGGATGATCACCTTTGCGCCAAGTAAATATTGTCGGAATTTGTCCAAGGCGTAGACCACATCCAATAGCTCCTTCTCGGTGGTTGAGTAATTCTTTTGAGCATCATTCAAGGTCATCAAGGCATAGTAGATAAAATGCATTGATCGCCCGAATTTCTGACCAAGAACGACTCCACATCATAATCGCTAGCGTCGCACATGATCTCAAAATGGAGAGACCAATCTAGCCCTTTGACGATGGGCACAATTTTGAGATGTGACTTCGAAGCGTCGAATGCAAACTTGCACTCGTTGGTGAGATCAAAAGTCACTTCTTTCTTCAATAGCTCGCAGAGAGGTGTCGCGATCTTGGAAAATTCATTAATAAACCTGCGATAGAAACCTGCATGCCCTAGAAAATAACGCACTTCATGCTCATTAGTAGGATAGGACAAAGGTCAAATTAGATCAATCTTTGCCTTATCGACCTACCTTTATCTGAGACTATGTGACCTAGAACAATCCCATGATTGACCATAAAATGACATTTTTCTGAATTTAGGACATAGTTAATCTCAACACATCTTTTAAGCACTAATGTCAAATTATGCAAACACGCATCAAACGAGTCCCCATGTACTGTGAATTCATCCATGAATACCTCAATAAAATTTTCAACGAAATCAGTGAAGATACTCACCATACATCGTTGGAAGGTACCGGGTGTTTTACACAAACCGAACGTCATTCTGTGGTATGCAACGGTGCCGAAAGGGCATGTGAAGGTGGTCCTCTCTTGATCTTTTGGCGCTATGGACACCTGGAAGTATCCCGAATATCCATCAAGAAAGCAGTAGAATGGGCCACCTACAAGACATTCTAGCATTTGGCCAATACAAGTGAGAGGGAAGTGATCCTTACGAGTCATCGGATTCAGCTTGGGGTAGTCGATGCAGACTCGCCATCCCTTCTGTGTCCGATGTGGGACCATCTCACCGGCTTCATTCTCCACCACTGTGACCCCACCATTCTTCTTAACAACCTGCGTAGGGCTGACCCACCGGCTATCTGAAATTGGGTAGATCATATTGGAAGATAACGACTTCAGCACCTCTTTCTTGACCACCTCCATCATGGGAGGATTCAATCGTCACTGAGGTTGTCGGCTCGGCTTGGCCCCTTCTTCTAGGAGGATCCGATGCATGCAAGTGGAAGGGTCTATTCCTTTTATGTCGGTGATGGTCCATCCAATCGCCCTAACATTGTCTTTCAAAACTTGCACCAGCCTTTCCTCTTGATCTCTCGTCAGTGCAATAGAGATGATGACGGGCAAAGTATCTTCCCTTACCTAAAATGCGTAGGTATCTCTTGTGACTCAAGAATAGGTGCCTGCAAAACAGAAGGAAGTGGTCTCTCGTTCTCCAAAGTTAGTAATGTGGCCCCACCGGCCAAAAGAGTACCTGGGGCATCAAGCTGTACCAGTACCACATGCACTTTAGCATTCAACTCTATATCATTCTCACGCAATGTAGCTATAGTATCCTCCATTATAGATTTTAGAGAACCAATACCACATAGATTAAAAGTTTCTTGCACAATAGGATCAGTAATGTCTATGGAGAAAACTAAGTTATCATTCGTGGGATGTTTCATAGCTTCATGTATATTGAAACTCACTACTTCCCATTCAAACTGAAGTGTAAGCGACCCACTTTCTAGATCTATCATAGTATTATCCGCTTTCACAAAAGGTCTACCAAGAAGGATAGGAGCAGCCTGATTATCATTTTCCATATCCAACACATAGAAATCATCGGGGGAAATGAGACTATCTACCATTACCAACACATCCTTGACTACCCCTTTCGGGTAAACCGTTGACCTGTCAGCTAGTTGAATCACAATCCATGTTTCATTCAGGGGTCCTAGGCCTAGCATTTTAAATAACGAGTAAGGTAGAACATTGATAGAAGCACACAAATCTAGCATAGCCCTATCAATCTTAGTCTCACCAATCACATAAGGAATGCTAACCTCACCTGGATTGTTGCACTTCTTAGCTACCTTCTGTTGAAAGACCGCAGACACTCTCTCACTGACCTGCACCTTTTGCTTCCCCTTTAGCTTTTTATTGCACTTTATCATGTAGGGCTCCTTCAAGAATTTCTCATACATGGGACTACTTTTGACAAGTTTAAGAAGAGGGTTGTTTACCTCGCATTTGCTGAATTCTCGAACAACTCCTTGTCATTGACCGGTCTCCGTGTTTCTTTTAGTGCTTCTGGAAATGGTGCGGGAGGCTTCTCTGAGTATAGTAGAGGGACGTTAGGCCTCACATAATTCTCCTGTCGCAGCTTGAAGTCGACACGATCTTCATATTCTTCCTCTACTTCTGGCTCTTTCAGACTAATGTTTCGGTCTGGATGTAAGCCGCGGTCGCGGTTGTCAGACCTGTGGTCACGGTTAGTGGCGTCAGACCTCTCTGGAATACAGTGCTCATCACCGCGGTCGCGGTTCTCTAGACCGCGGTCGCGGTTCTCTAGACCGCGGTCGCGGTTGTCAGATCCGCAGTCGTGGTTCTCCTGTCCGCGGTCGCGGGCGGTACTTCCGGAATTATCCAAAAAACAGAGTCCATCACTGCGGTCAAGGGCTCCGGTCCAAGGTTGCGGACTTCCAAAAATCACCTCTTCTTTCTTGAAATTTTCAGCTTCCTCCAAAACTTTTCCACTTCCTAGCGTGATAGAACTTATGTTTTCTCTTGGATGTACCACAGTCTGCGACAGTGACTTCCTTGATCTCTGCTGAGAGAAGTTAGAGAATGCTTCCGTCAATTGTACGACCTGCTTCTCTAGACTATTGATACTCGATTCCATGGTCTGGACATATGTCGTGAAATGCTTCGTCAAAGATTGCAGAATATCCTCCCTTGATGGCCCTTGGGGCTTCGGTTGATACGGAGCACGATAGTGGTTGTTGTTTTGGTAATTATTTTGGTATTGGCCTTGATTTTGACGACCAACCGGATCGTTCCTCCTAAATCCTGGATTATCATTGCCTCGCTGATTATAGTTGTTATTCTGAGCGTAGCGAGGGCTGAGAGGTCTGAAACCTCCTACCGCGTGAACTTCAGCAATCGTCAGATCCTAGAGTCGCGGGAACGTATCAGTTGGTTGGATCGCATCTGCGCATATGCCGCATACTCTTGTTGGCTTGTAATTTCCAAGGGCCATGCCCTTTATCAAACTTTTCAACTCAGCCAACTCACTCTTCCATTCAGCCTCCCCGGAGCTTATAGCACTAGCTCCTCTATTCGTATAAGTCATGCCAAAACTCCTAGTCCCTTCAGCTATTTCGTTGATTCGGACTCGGGCTTCTCAGGAGTCAATTCATCACACTACCGTTGTAGGTAGCGTCTACCATCCTTCTCTCATGATCAAGCAACCCATTATGAAGGTGGGTCACCAGATCTTTCTCTTCGAACCCATGGAATGGGCAGATGGTGCATAATCCTGCGAATCTCTCGACATAGTCGTACAATGACTCATCATCATGTTTCTCTACCATGGCGATCGCTTTCTTCAAATCAAATGCCTTCTTAGAAGGAAAATACTTACTAAGGAACGCCTTGTGTAGCTTCTCCCAAGTGTCAATACTCCCTGTAGGTAGCAATTAGTGCCAATGTCACGCACTATCCTTTGGCATAAGATCGAAAATCTCATCTTTATCTGCTCGTCTGTTGCATTACTAGGCTTGATGTAACTGCAGATATCGTGAAACTAACTCAGATGCATGATCGGGTCTTCCCAGCTAAACTGTGAAATTTTGGCCGATTGATAAACCCAGTTTTGAACTCGAATGTGACCCCAACATTCAGGGAAGGGAATGTTACTCCAAGGTGTTGTTGCGTCAGGTCTGGGTCAGTCAGTTGTCGCAGAGTTTGATTTTAAGCCATGTTTTCGATCACCAATTCGTGAATCCTCCGTCGCAAAGTCTACATAAACGTCTGCTCTATCTCTGGATCAAAAGTCAATAAATTTGGATCAGTAGCGCGAGTGTGGATCATAATATAGATCCACACTATAGTTAGTCACACAAAAAGAAATAAACTGTATAGTCTGGCTCCCCGGAAACGACACCAAATTTGATGAGGCTAAAGTCGTAGGTGCCTATCAAAGAAAATCCAACTCAGTATCCACTTAGTAAAGTGGGAAGTAGGGGTGGAATCCCTAGAGAGCCTGAGTAAACTCTATCTCGTTTAGTGTAACTAACGGTGTAACCAATGGGGGGTTCTGTGATTTAATTGCAACAAAACTACTAATGCTAACAAAATAATGTTGGGTTGTATGAATAATGATGGGAAACACTCACTTATCAGAAATCAGCACAATGGACAAGCGCATTGATCATCGAATCCTAATAACTTATGCTTATAAACATTCAATTAGTTATCCTACTCTTTGTTCTAATAAAGCAACTAGTCCAAATAGTACTAGAAATCCTTATTCAACTATAATCAAGGAAATTCATGGATTCAATGATAGAATAGCATTAAGATCAAAGATAAGTAGGTTCATGCAATATTGTTGGCGAATCACCGATACTTGACATGAATTCAGAATCTCTACGCTATAAACAATCACAAATAGTTCATGCAAATAGAGATTGCTACCAAAAGGAAAGACTTCTAAAATAGAATTGTCTAAACCTAGCAATATTAACAATATCAATCAACCTAGTTGACCACCTAGATGAAATCAATATCAATCAATTATCAATTCACCCATAAAAGATAATGAAACAATCCTCAATAGAAATAGAACATAAGTGTTTAGAAACTTACAATGCAACAAGATCCAAAGGCTTCAATCCTCAAAATGAAAAATGAAAGGTTTAGTTCATCATAATCTCAAGAACGATGAAAAACTCTGAGGTATGGGGATAGATGAGAAAGTAAGATCCTCCTTCAAATAAAACCTAAAAGCTATTTATATGTCTTAGGAATTAAAAAAATAATAAAATAAAATAAATAAACAAATAAGGTTCAGAATATTTGGAACAAAATAAATCTCGGAAGGAAATTCCAAGATTCGGATTTTTAACAACTTTCTGCCGCCCGCTACCGCGGTTGCTCCACCCGCGGACGCGCTCTTCTTCTCTGCAGGTTTTGTCTCTCGCTGTTAACCACGGTCACGGTTGCTATGTCCGTAATTGTGGTCTTCTCTGTAGAACTTCTTTTCTTCAGCTTTGGCTTCGGGACGCGTTGTCCTGTGTTCCCGGGTCTTCAACTACGCCCATCTCTTCTTAGCACTTCATCACTCTATCTCCATGGTAGTGCCACAAATGCTCTCGAGCTTCCCGCAAATCCAAATAATATACCCTCCTAGCCGGATTCCAAAAATGCGCTCGCCAAGATCCTAAACACCAAAAAATCTATGCTAATAACCGTTAGTTACACCATAAGGAATCTCTCTATCAGTACTCTATATGGTCCTGAAGCCAAGCACAACTTGCCTATATTAAGTTCTATATGGTGCGGTAATTTTCTCAACAATTCAGATCAACTAAAGTCATTCCAGCAAAGCGGTAATCGTATATATCTGTTTTTGTCTTGCTTCGAAAGCGCGAGCTAGAGACCGGTGCCGAGCTCATATGGGAAATCATTATCCTTAATACTCAGACAGCGATGACATGCACAAACAATTATAAACATATGGTAAAAGATGGTGAACATATTGAGGAAGAAGTTGATTTGAGTTGATGCTCTTATGTTCTTTCTTATTTTATTGCGCGCATATTTTCTAGAATTTTTAGGATTCCAGCTTTAAAAGGCATAAGGTCAATTATATATGCTAAGTATACGTTCGATCGACTAGAGTGCTTTGTGTGCTTCATGGTTAAAGTCATGCTTAACAAATCTTCGATTGATTTTGCTTGTTTGTTGATTTGAGCTTGACTATGTGGCTTACTTTAGTTCCCTTTGTTGTGCTAAGTATGAATTTTTCAATGATGACAAAAGGGGGAAATATACAGGTTTGAGCAGGTGAAGGATTGTTGTAGAATACTCTTTTCGCTGTTGAAATTAAGGAAATTTTAAACCGACTTGATCTAAGGGGGAACTAAGGTAATCTCGCTAAAGTGTTATTAGCAAAGATATTTGAGCTTATTTTTATGTCTGGAGTACTTGATTAAGCTTAATTTCATATCTGTAGCTTAAACTGAGTAAGCTTTAAAATTTTGTATGCTTACTTGTGTATGGGTTTGTCATCATCAAAAAGGGAGAAATTATTGGTTTGAGCTAGAGCTGCAATGAGCTAGCTAAACCTTTCCGGTTGTTTTGATGATAACATACACAAGTATTTGATGTCCTTTGTGTGATTTTACCTAACCACGTATAGCTCGAGGAGTTTAAGGTGTACCTTTAACACAAGCGGACTAGCTTTGACCACTGAGGGTCTAGCTTTGAGTCTAGCGGGAAATCTAAATCTTGCCAAGACAGAATAAGTTCGTAGTGAAAAATAAGAAGATCGAAGTCTAGCTTTAAGGAAACGGGTTGCGCTTCAAGATAGAGGATCGAGCTTCAAGAAGAGAAGTGAAGAGATACAAGTATTCACGTTCCAGCGTGTCCACGGATGGAATCCTAGAGAAGCGCTAGGAGATTTGGTCCAAGGAAGGAAAGTCGTTGTAAGCTACAGCTAACGGGAGAGATTTCTAATTTTGGGTAGTGGATGTATGGGTATCCTGAGCTGGACAAATCAAGAGAAGCGCGGGAGGTGTGGATTGCCAACGTGGAAGCGGGATCGTCAAGTTGAAGATGCACAAAGCAAGGCCCAACATTGATGAAATTCTAGGGATGAAGTTGATTACGCGGATTGCTGAGGTGGTGTTCTTCAAGTGCAGCGCGAGTATAGAAAATTTAGCATAGGGAAGTAAGTTGGATTTCAATGTAACCCGTGCATTAGGGTGTTGTTAGGCACAAGCTTAACAATCATAGAGAGCAAAAGATCGATGTGAGCAAAGATATAGCCTAAAACACTTAGGATCTTGAGAGAGTTAGTTACTTTTATGAGCTGAATGTAAACTTGTATTGATAGAGAGTGTTGCACGAACAGAAGCTTGGATAAAACATTAGAGAGAAGATATGTGTAGCTTAAGGGTGTTTGTTTCAAGCTTAGGTGTGTAATTGATCTTAATCTAATACAAGCTAGTGCTGAGTTTTATCCCAGACATATTAGACGTTCTCACCTTGGAAAAATCCTTGCAAGAGCTAAGCATACTTAATTCATATTACTTGTGCTTTACTGGATATAATCTCGTTTCCGCACTTAGAGCTCTATAGCTTCTATAACTGTTTGAGCTACATTGAGACTATATTCGATCCTACAACGATTCTCTCCATGACAGGACATTAACTTGCCGTTACACTTAGTTGACGAAATTTATGTTCGTCCTACGGGTGTCATTGAACTAGTTGTGGTTATGGTTGATAACTGATTTTCGTACACAAGTTTTATGTTCTTGATGTATTTATAGACTTTAATTTACCAATGGAATTAGGAATATATATTATGACAACCTTTAACACCTTATTGCAGTAAAATGAGGGAAATTGACTTTGGAAATTGACGAGGAAAAACTAGAGTATAATATTGATGACATAAATCCCTTCCATTAAAACTCTGTGACACGGTCACTGTAACAAATTTGAGTCTCTCAAAGGAATCATATACAAATTCAGAGAGTTTCCGAGTTAACCTACCGGCAGTTGTTTTTACTGAGACTCGTGTTATGAATGAAGTGAAAACATTGTTGGTTGAGGAAATGAGTAAACCTTTTGACCTCAGGTTGGCCATCCCTCCCCATCTACTAACTACTGAAGGCCAAGAGCTGAATTTTGTGCATGTTTAAAATTAAAAAGAGAAGGGAGCCCAGATTCTACCATGTGTCGGGAAAGCAAAAAAGACAAGAAGAGGAAACCAAATGGTCTCCATCACTTATTTGTGAAGGAATTTCATGGGTGTAATAGACAAGGCCCTATACGAGAGAGATGATGACATGAAGAAATGGGTTATTAGGATAGAGGTTGGGAAGTGGGTTAAATCTCAATTTCCATGCCGTTTTTTACTCGGATGAATTTGGTCAAATCTATCTCATATCACCTTGGTTTATTTGGGATTCATCATTGTTGTTGTCTGTGAGAATCTTATCTTCCTAAGATCCACCTAGGTGGTCGGAGATACAGTCCGTTGATGGATTTATCCATCATCCATTCTGCTACTATTCAAGACCGTGGTTTGCATGCATGTGGTCAACCGTCATTTTTTTATGCTGCTAGTCATTTGATTCGATGTTGTTATGTCCCCTTTACCGGGGCACCTCTGTTCTAAAAATTGTAGACCAACATGATTTCTCTTGGATTCATCGTACTGAAATTTATGGATTTACGATGGGTAAAAGAGGAGATTTTAAAATTAGAGGTTCTTGACAGTCTGTTCTGATGCAGAATGGGGAAGGCAAATAGAGATTGGACTCAGATCTATGAAATCTTCAACATGGATGAATGGAAAACGCTAGCATTTCTTCTTCTACTTCATGTTGTTGTATTCATCTTCCTCTCTGTCTAGTCCTTCTCTATTTGTCCCTGATCGGCTCATACCTAGGTTCCATTTCGCTTTGTTAGGAAAGAACCGAATTCAGAGAGAGAAATAGAAGAAGATGATCAATCTGAGATCCATGATAGAGTTGTTTGTGATACTCACATGACCTTTTACATAGTCAAACCAAAATGAATCTATTTAATTCACCACTAAACACGTCCATTAATAACAATGCCTGAATCAAATAACACCCTCTTGAATTCTAGTCAAACAAAACAACTCTGAATATTCAAATTGACAATTTAAACAAAATAACTTAATAAATTCGAATAACATTTTAGCACATTCCCTTTAATTGAACTTGCAAATTCCAATCTTCTCCATGAAGAACATGTGCTTCACTTAATTTAGAGCCTTTGTAAAAAAATCGCATCTTGATCATTAGTACCACAAAATTTTAAGATTACCTTTTCTTCTGAGACTAACATCCTGATATAATGATTATGTAATTGTATGTGTTTGGTTCTGGTATGAAATGTTGTGTTCTTGGTCATTGCTATAGTCAATTGGTTGTCACACCAAAACTCAGTTGCAACCTCCTGAGCGCAACACAAATCAACAAACATTATCCTCAACCATACTACCTATCTTGAGGCTGCTCCAACTGCTATATATTCTGCTTCACTTGATGCCATAGCCACTGTTTCCTGCTTCTTTGAGCTTCAAGTAATAGCTCATGTCCAAAGATACAAAACTCAACCTAAGATGCTCTTTCCATCATAGAAACACCCCGCCTAGTCACTATTTGTATGCCTAATAATCTTGAACACTTCACTTTACTTATATTAGATTCCAAACTGAATTAAACTTATCTTTTAATTAAATTGATAATAAAATAAGGAAACTAGAAATCTATAGAAGATAATACGAAAAGACAAAATATAAAAAATCTCCTAGATGTAAAGTCCAATGATCGACGAGCGCCTCTTAACTCTTCGACATCTGCAGCCGAGGAGAAAATCATACAGAATCCTTTGGCTGGCGGTGCTATAAGCATAGACTGGCCCGACAGAGAGATTAGCCTAAATGATCCTTCATCTTTTTCTTGATCTTCAATGTAGCTCGTTTTTCTCTTCACTTTAATTCTTCTTCTCTTCTCGTGGTCACTCTAGAAATCATCAAATGTCATCATATAGATGTATAAATGGTTGTAAAGTGATAGTGTTGCTCATAAAACAACTAAAATCATGCTAAAACCATGCTGATATGCGCGTCCTTGACGTGTGCTCTTGGTAAAAAGACGACTTCATCTAAATTGCCTTAAAAATAAGATAATTAATCAATCGAGTTGTAATACAGAAAGAACAATGAAACGTATGTATTAATAGTGAAGAGTACAAGGATCTTGAGAGTTTATGATAACCGAGTGTTTCTAATTGTGTCATAAACAAATTGAATTACATGTATTATATTAAGATTAAAATTAACGTTAAATAACAAGAACCACGTCGTCCATATCCCGGATTCCTCGGATGCATAGTTGACATTGGTGTTTGACTTTCTCCACTCCTTAACGTGTCTTTCCGATGGTATGCATCACACTCCCATGGTCTGTCTCCCACAACTAGACGCGTCTACTCATTACTAGACATAATCGAGGAACGTCATATTGGTCTGGGCCGATCCAGTGCCAACAATTGCCCCAAAAGAAAAGGACGGGAGTTAAAAAATAAGGAGCGATAAGTTTCTATTTTCCCTTGCTATGTGGCCCACCGTATACCGCATTTTGCTTGTTAACCATTTCTAGGTAATTATTGTCTTACATTTCCAATAACGTCAATGCACTTCTTCCTCCAAGATATCTCCGCTGATTCTTCTTCTTCCACGCTTCTCCTTAATCCCTTTTTTCTCTCTTTCTCAGTGATTCTCCCACTTTTCTGAAATCTTTCCCCTTCCGGTGATTACATCCTCGAACCAAGAACAACCTTCGACTTTCTTTTTGGAGGACGCCGACATTGCTCCTTCCAAACTCAGAATAGTAGGGTTAGAGGAAGTTTTGAAAGTGGCGCAATTTCCAGAAAACACCGTCACCAAAATTACATTAGTTACAGAATGAGCCAACACCGCGCCAGATGGATGGATGAGATTTTACGATTACCCTTTTCAAGATCGGTCATGTCTTTTCATTCTCACATCTCTCCCAAGGTGTTCTCCATATGTATGGACGGGTACCCTATAAACTAATGCCACAATCATGGAGGATCCTAAGGTTTTTTGATAGATTGAACGAAAGGAATGGGGTTGGTTTTACAGCAGACAACATCGGCTACTTCTACACACCGTCACACTCGAAATCTCTCCATTACAACTTGAAGAATAGAGCATCCGTAAAGCCAATGGCCATCAAACTCAGCGTGAACGATCACTGATAGAAGAAGAGGCAGTTCTTTGTTGAGGTCAAATCTCTGGGGACTGACTACTATTTTCTTCGTACCGGATAACAATGGAAAGGTATGATCTTGCTTTCTTTCACCCAGATTTAGCCTTGTCGTGTTGATTTGTAACAGTGTTATTGGGTTTACCAGAACAGGTGTTTACCGATCGTGCCCTGCTAATGGTATTGAAGAGAAACTCAAGCGTTCCATGGAAATATCGCTGAACGAGAGGAAGTTTGACAATGCGACTGCTCCGCACCCGATTCTTATTGTCGCGTCATCGCCCGCAAAAAGTAGGTATTTCTTTTATCCACCTTGGTCCATCGACTTGGAATATATCATCTCATATTTGACCGTCTCAGGAGAGCCATCCGTTCAACGATCCTCCCTTATGCCTTTAAAAAGTTTCGTGGAGTCCCACCGCAAAGAAAGAACAACTCCAGCCAAAAAGGAGGTCAAACCACATGTTTCCCCGTCACCTCAAAAGGAGAAGAGGCCAGCTAATGAGATTATCCCTCGCAAACTTCCCAGGATCGAGTTCAGTTCCACAGATATCCCCGTCCCTCCGGTGAGAAAAGGCGTTAAATCTCTCTCCCTGTTCCAGAATCTTGAAGCCGCCAACAACTACTGTTTACTAGTATGTGAATCAATAACTTTCTGTTTGTGTGCATGTTTATTGCGTAATTATAGCAACTATTTTGCCAGGGCTTCCAAAATCTGAGGTCAAGTCATGGGAAGGCCAAGAATGTTGACGATTTGTATATAAAGGTTGATGATGGAATGGCTAGGATGCTTGATACAGAGGGGAAGGCTTGATGAATGGAATGAAGGGTAAAATAGATGGACGATCGGTGCGTTGCTCAAGTTAATGTTACTTAGACAGAGGTCAAAGGTGAAACTAGGCGTAACTAAAAGGTGGAGGTTGAACTGAACAAGCTCATGGCAAAGTGTGGGGAGGTATGTGCTGACCTCGAAGCATATATGTGTTCCAAGTCCTACATCGAGATGATCGAAGAGTTTATGCGTGGAGAGTAGGACAACTGGGAACTTGATCCTGAATCGAAGCCCCTGGACAAGGATTTCCCCCAGGGTTGTCCTCACTTGGACTATCTGAAGGACTGGGGTCTTTTGTTCCCTATGCCCCGACCCATGGCGATGCAGGTGAGGAACCTCGCACTGATGTTTGAAGCTACAAAGTGCAATGGTGTGTGTTAGTTGTTTTAATACTTGAACTTGTTTTCTTCTCATGCTTGTTTGTTGATTCCACTAAACTTTCTGAAAAAGTCCTTTATCTATGAAGGCAAGACATTGTTTAGGTGACCCGTCCATCATAGTGGGTTGCACTTTATGTAATCTGAATCTAGCTACCTTATTTTCGTACCTTTATGTCACGTCGTGCGTGATTGGTGTCTTGTTGGGTCGTTAAGACTGCACATGTGTTGTGTTCGTGCATCATCTTTCAACGATGATGTGATCGTGTATCATCCGTCGATAATGAAGGAATATGCCTGTAATTGTGGATGTATCAACGCATGTTATTGTAATGCCAAGGGAGAAATTGATGTATGTTTTGTGTGACGTAAAGTTATAAGGAGATGTCATATCGTATAAAAGTTTTAAGGCTAGTGGTTTAACAATGTGCCTTATGTTCTATCCCTTATGTCCGATCGATTGTGTCCATTCTCCATGGAGCTCCATAATGACTCGACCGAGGATAGAGTGCGTTTCCCTACACACTTGTAAAATGAAAAGGGGTCGAGCTAAGGACTAATAGTTGGGAGCAAGCCCAACTGCCTTCTGATGCTCAAGTCATTGTAAAGTCATATATGATAAATTTTAATGATGCGATTGTAAAAGGATAAATAAAAGAGGGTTTTAGAAATAATACTTTCCGATGTGCATAACATTCGATCTGTGGGGGACATCTCTGTCATCGAAGTCGCGTTGTCAATATGCACCTTGTCTAACGGTTTTGACGGTTAAGTACGGTCCTTCCCATTGTTAAGCTAGGTTACGATCTTTTGGGGTCCTTAATGTTTTGGAAGGTTTGCCTGAGGACCCAGTCACCTAACATGAATGTCTTGACGCGGACATTCCGGTTATTGATGCACGTGAACTATGGTTGATATCACAGCATGCGTATTCTTACTTTTTCTCTGACCTCGTCAACTGAATCCAGCGTGTGCCCCAAGTCGACATTGTTTTGCTTGGGGCTTTGTAGCTGGCATCTGGCGGTAGGAATAAGGATTTCAGCGGGGACGACCGCTTCACACCCATAGACCAGTGCCAAATGCGATTGTCCAATGGCATTCTTAGGAGTAGTTCTGTCAGACCAAAGGACATAGGGTAACTCGTCCACCCATTTACCTTTGGCTTCTCTGAGTCTCTTCTTAAAGTTGTTGACGATAATCTTGTTGCCAGAATTTTCTTGTCCGTTTTGCTTGAGGGTATCTAGAGGTCGACATGACCAAGTTTATGGTCCACATGTCGCAAAATGCATGTGTCTTCTTTCCAATAATTGAGACCCGTTGTCACAAACGATTTCGGAGGGAATCCCAAACCTACAAATGATATTCCTCTTGATGAATGATATGACCCTTTCTCCTTTACCTCCTTATAAGCTTCTGCTTTGATCAACTTGGAGAAGTAGGTGGTCATAGAGAGGAAGAACAAACGTTGCCCTGCTGCGGGTGGCAGCTTTCCTACGATTTCCATTCCCCATCTCATGAACGGACACAGAGGGATCGTAGGATGTAAAGGTTCGGCTGGTTGATGAGGTACAAATGCATGTCTCTGACAAGCATTATATTGTCTGGAGAATTCTATCGCATCGGAGTTCATCGTTGGCCAATAATGCCCTAGTCATTGAGCTTTGCAAGCTAGACTCCGTCCTCCTGTTTGATTACCACATTCTTTGTCAATTAGGGACGAGAGTAGGTTCTGAGCTTTGGAGGTTGTGACGCATTTTAGGACTACGCCCGTTACGGACTTTCTAAACAACAACTAATCAATGATGATGTAGGACAGGGACTAAGCTTTGAGGCGCTTGGCTTCTAGTTGTTCTGGGAGAAGTGTTTGGTGGACCATCCAGTCAACGATCGTCTATCTCCAATCTTTGGATGGATCATCGATCTTGATACTGTTGACGGGTTGTTTGGCAATTTTCAAGGATGTGGACTAATGATAGGGTCGGGAAGTCATTTGGGTGTATCGCATATCCAAGGTTTGCTAAGGCATCCTCTTGATTGTTTTTGTCTCTATGGACTTGGTTTATGGAGAATTTTTGGAAAAGAGGCATCATGTCTTGGATGATGGTTAGGTATTCTTCCATTCTCTTGTCCTTGGTTGTGTATTCTCCTTGCACTTAATTGACTATAAGCTGGGAGTCGCAAGGTACCTGTATGTCGGTGACCGAGAGGTCTTCTACTAGTCTTAGGACAAAGATCAAATCTTCATATTCCGCTTCATTATTCATCGCCTCACATTCACATCTCCCAGCCTGGGCTATCTGGTCCCCTTATGGTGACTCTAGTACGACGCCTAATCTGCCCCTAGAGTTGGAAGGGACATTGGAGTTCCCAAGTGTTGTGGCCTTCCTCCACAACGGGTTATCATTTCCTTAGACACGTCCGCTTCTAGCTCGGGACTGAAGTCGACCACAAAATCTACTATAGCCTAGGACTTGATTGTGGTTATGGGCTCAAAATCTATGTCGTATCCACTAAGTTGGATCTCCCACTTAGTCAAGCGTTATGTCAACTTAGTTTTTCTCAAGATTGTTTCCATGGAATAGTTAGTCCGAATGATTATGGTATGTGTCTCGAAATAAGGTTTTAGTTTGATTGTCGATATGGCTAGAGCCAACACCAGTTTTTCCAATGCATAGTACCTTGTTTCGATTGAAAGTAGGGATCTACTCACGTAGTAGACCGGCAGTTGCTTTCCATCTTCCTCTCTTATAAGGGTGGCGATAACCTATGCATTGGTTACGGTGAGGTAGATAAATAGTGGCTTTCTATCATGCAGCTTTGCGAGGAGTAAGGGACTGGCTAGGTAGGTTTTATGTTCTTGGAAGGCTGTTTTGTGGTCGGTCCCTAGTTAAAGGATTTGTTTTCCTTGGTGAAGTCGCAAAAGGGTTTGCACTTGTTTGGCGACTTGGAGATGAATCTGTTAAGGGATGCGACTCGACCTGTTAGCTTCTGGACGACCTTTAAGCGTCTAGGTTCTCTAAGGTTGACGATGGCCTTCACTAGCTCCGGACTCGTCTTGATTCCACTTTGTGTTACAACGTACACCAGAAATTTTCCTGAAGAGACTCCAAACGAACAATTGGTGGGGTCAAATTTCATATTATACTTGTCTAGGACATCGAACGGGTCATTTAGGTGGTCGATGTGGTCTTGTTTGTGTTTAGATTTCACTATCATGTCGTTGATGTAGAGTTTTGTGGTGTCCCCAATCCGTTCCTTGAACATCTTGTTCACGAATCGTTGATACATTACCCCCTGCATTTTTTAGGATGAATGGCTTGATTTTGTAGAAATACATACCTTTACTCGTGATGAAGGATGTTTTCTCTTAGTCATCCGGGTCGATCTGAATTTGATGATATCCACTGAAGGCGTCCATGTACGAGAGCATCTCGTGACCAGTTGTCGCGTCAATCATGGCATCGATGTAGGGAAGAGGGAATGAGTCTTTGAAGTCGACGTAGACACGCCACTTACCATTTTTCTTCTCCATGACAACCATATTTTCAACCAATTAGGATAGTTGACTTCCCTGATTTTACCTGTATCGAGAAGTTTAGTTACCTCGTCGTCGACGACCTTGTTACGCTCAACCGCGAATTTCCTACATTTCTGCTTTACTAGAGGATTTCTTTTTATCTACGATTAATCTATGTATGATGACATACGGGGAGATGCCTATCATGTCCTCATGTGTCAAAGAAAAACTATTAGCCCGTTCCCTTAAGAAAGAAAGCAGTCATGTCACGACTCATCGTCGAGGTTGATCCGACTTTGACGACCTGACTGGGCGAAGAAGGGTCTAGTCATACTTCGTCGAGCTTTTCCATTTCTGGATCGAGGTACCCTCTCGATCGTCCCTCGTCCATTGATTGCTAAGCGTCTTTTTGTTCGATCGCATTTTTCATTAACACTACATATAACTCTCGGGCTAGTCGTTGTTCACCTTTCACCTCTTGTACTTCCCATTTCGTAGTGAATTTTATAGTATGGTGATAGGTGGATGGAACTTCCATCATTGTGTGAATCCAAGATCTACCCATAATATAGTTGTAAGGAGATTCACAATCTATGGCATTAAATTTCACTTACCCGCTAAGGGGCAAAGACTGGGAGGACGAAGTTCCCAAGTGTATATTTCACCTCCCCGCTAAACCCGATAAGGGGCAGGCGTCGAGGGTTGATATCCACCTCGAATAATCCTATCTCTTTTAAGGCAGAGAGGGTGATGGTGTCCGAGAAACTACCATTATCGACTAGGATCTTGCGGATTAAGCAGTTCTCTACAAATAATGTAATGACTAACCCAACGTGGTGCTCATAATTGTCGTTAGCATCCTCATCGCTAAATCTAAACGGGAGTAAGTCGCTGACCTTCTTGGGCACCGTGTCTGATGCCAGTGGCGTGTCGCCTAGGCTTTTCTTAGCGCTTTTCTTGGCGGAAGAATACAACATTTCGCAAATCTCCAAACACCTGAAATGCAATTTTTAACCTTGGCAAGGACAGGAGAAGAGGGGCAACCCTCTAATACATTGATGTGTCATTCCAACGTGAACTGGATATGATTAGAGATGACATATCTAAGCAATCTTTTTTTCAAGGAGACGGGCTACTTCACGCTTTAAGGCAACACATTTGTCTGTGGAGTGACCATGGTCGGCATGGAAGTCACACCAGTTGGACATATTCTCACCGTGACTCTGTTTTGTCCATCTTACGGGGCCATCTCACATATTTTGCCATTTCGTCAAAGGCCTGAACAAGTTCGGCGTGTGATGTTAAAATTATATGATTGTATCTTAGGAGGAAGTGCGGGATCATCTTCCCCGACTATCCCCGATCGCGGCTATTTCCTAGTTTGGCAGGGTAGGGCTGACTCAGTATGTCATTCTTGTTGTCATAACGGGGCCGTCGGTCTATGCGATTAGAATTCTGGTCCACCTTGGATGGGATGTCGTCCCTCTTCTAAGAGAATGTGATCCAACACCCTTGCATGCGCATCCTTGAAGGCACGACAAGGGTAATTGGTAAGTTGTGATATAGCTCACTCCCTTTAACCAGACCACGCCGAAACACTTCTACCGACGTAGTAGAATCGCAAAAGGGGATGTTGACCATTTTATTAGTATACAATGCTAAGATAAGCTTATAGAGGTTAGTTAGCATGTTGTATTATACGGTACATGTTGCTAGACTGTTCTCTAACTTTGGACTACTGGAAAATTGAATTTTGAAAGCATTGAATAGTTTATAGAAACATGCGATCAACCCTTAGGGAAGTGCATATACCATGATAGGGCCGACCCCATGAGGGACATGACAAAACTCTGGCACATGAGTTCCTCCTTGGTATCTATCGGTATGGTTACAGTCTTAAGAGTTTGTTTATATATGTCCAAATGATCGGACTGGTCGGTCATGCTATTGTACTTCTCCATTGGTGGGAGACGTACTTTCTTGGGGATTGCCACGTTAGGGATCATGTCGAAGAAGGGTGATTCTTTGATTCCATTGATCGCCTCTCTTCGAGTGGTGGAGGGATCATCGAATTCGAGAAAATATTTTAGTCGAGAGATCTCATGGCGGACTCGAGACGGGTATCGATAGCATATTGAAAGAGAGTTTGGACGTCTGGTCCTCCAATCCTCTGGTTAGCATTGGCTCCGTGTCTATCAACCATTGCTAATGTCTCAAATGATACATGGTTAGGAGTAAAATTAAGGTCAGGTTGTCGTTACCAAGATTTTGGGGAGAGCAGGCGCGTGCCCCGACTTTCCCTTGAAGAAGTCAATGTTGAGCCTAGTCTGAATTCCCTCAAGGTTGGTCGGCCTCCGGCTCCCTGAGGCTACGTGTCCGCATGAATGTACCTGCGATTTCAACATGGAATTTTTAGTCGTCCGTCTAGTATTTTCGGCACCTAGTGATTCGCGGAGAGAATCATAGTCTCGACGTTGATCAACAAGAGAGTGATGAAGTGATTGCATGGCCTGGGCCATTTCTCAAATCTAGCTTTGTATGGACTCCTTAGAGTTTTCCGTCATTTTCTTTCCTTTGTCTTGTTGGAACATGGTTTCTTCCTCGGTAATAATTTTTTTACCACTGTCAAGGATTGTGGGATAGGTGACTGTGTCGGCCATGAAAGACAAACAATAAAGGTGTCCGATTTAGTAAGGAAGACCGGCTAATTGCCCCATGTGGGGCGTCAAATTGTTCCGGGAAAAAAAACTTCGTCTAAATTGCCTTAAAAGTGAGGTAATTAGTCAATTGGATTGGAATATAGAAAGAAAAATCAAATATATGAATAATTGGATTGTATTAATGGTGAAGAGTACACAAATGCTTGAGAGTTTCTGATAACCATGTGTTGCTAATTGTGTCACAAACAAAATGAACTACACGTATTTATATTAATAATAAAATTAACATTAAACAACAAGAACCATGTCGTCCACATCCCGGATTCCTCGAATGCATAGTTGAGATTTGTGTCTGACTTTCTGCACTACCTAACATCACTTTCCAATGGTACGCGTCACTTTCTCATGGTCTGTCGTCTACACCTAAACACGTCTACTCGTCGCTAGACATAACCTAGGGACGTCATATGGGCCTGGGCTGATCAAGGGCAAAACAACGTGTACATAAAGAGACAAAAACGAAGCAAAATATGAGGCACTAATCTTTTGCCTCTACCTAGCACGATACCTATAGGTAGTCAACTTATAGGTAGTTTGTGACTCTCTGCTACTAGTCAATCAAGTCCAAGGAGAATACACAACTAAATACGACATGATGGCAAGATACCCAACCCTCGTCCAATATTTAATTCCTTTGTTATAAAAATTCTCCATATCACATACCTGACTCTCATCCAATCTTTAATTCCCCAATTCAAAAAAAAATCCATATCCCAAGTGCCAAGAGACCGAAACGCCAAGACCAAAGCCCTAGCCAAACTTGGGTCCACCCTTCACCCTACCGCGTACCCGACAATATTTTTGATCCATAAATTATCCCCATCAGTTTCTAAAACGGAAAAGGGCAGCATCGATATAGTCTCCTTAATCCAATAGGATGAAAACTCAGAAGACTAGGTGGCACCTGTCATCAGATTGCTACTACACCAAAGACTCCCATCAGACAAGCTGGGCTCGCCGCATCAATGTACAATCAGTCCCTATCATATTATATGATTGACTTTTTACTTTTAAGTAAATCAACGAAATGCGTCCTTTTCAAATGCCTGACAACAACCGATGCACAAACACTTATCTTATCCTTAATAGCGAAGAATGTGGCAACCATGCTAGAGGACAAAGCTTGGCCTGTAAAGAATGATGACTATTATATTACTGGATGACCATGAAATTTGATGTCATCGAGTTCATGAAACGCTGCATCACATGCTAGAGACACGCCTCAATACCTTACACAAAGCTCCTACATCCCACTCTCCCTCCTTTACCTTTCATGAGGTGGGGGATGGATATAGCCAGTAAAATGCCACCAACTGCTGAGCAATGAGTGTTCTTCCTCGGCATGACAGGCTACTTCTCTAAGTTGATCGAAGGTTGAAGCATAAGTGGAAGTCATGGAAAAGACACTGTATTCTTCATCAAGAAAAATATCATCTACGTGTTCAGGATTTCCTTAAAGATGTATGCCATAATGGATCTCAATTCATCGGCCAAAAGACAAGAACAGTCTCCTCTTGTTGGAACATCAACCTAGTGATGTCAACCCCTTGATATCCTCAGGCGAAGGCTAAGCAGAGTCCAACAACAAGATCATCATCAATAACCTCAAGAAGCGAGTAGGCGACGCTAAAGGGAAGTGGGCCAATAAGTTATCTTACGTACTTTCATCCGACATGACTAAACCCAAAAATCCCACTGGACAACCTCCATTCACCTTGGTCTACGGATGTGTGGTAGTCATCCTAGCAGAAGTACTTCTCCCAATCACCAGGTAGGTTTGCAGACCCTAAAAAATGAAGTCAACCTGGGGCACACATTATATTCAGTAGACGATGTTTGAGTGAAGGCAAGACTATGCATGGTCAGATATTAACAACAAGTCATACAAAGTTACAACACTAATGTACACGTCAAGGATTTCACCTTGGGAAAATTGGTCCTCCAGAACTCAGAATACCAAGGATCCAAGGAACGGTAAGCTAGCCCCGCAGTGGGAAGGTCAGTATCAAATCATCAAGGACATGGGGCAAGGCACGTACAGGCTCTACATTGACAATGATAAGGACGTTTCATAATACCAAGGTTGGGCTTATATCTAACGATCAATCCTTGGCCAAACTAGTTTTTATGTGTCTAAAGGGAAACACCCCTTGACCAATAAATTAACATAACAAGGAGATCTGTGACGAATAAACACGATTTATTGGAACACAAGGGATTAAACATAAAAATGGACGTCGATAAATCACTTGCCTTAGAACCAAAATAAGGTAACAAATCTTTATACCCCTACACAACATAAGATACGCCTTGTTCTCTCCCTTGTCACCACAATAATAGTGTTCACAACATATTGCAGACCTATTCTCCTTCAATGACAGGCAAAACTAATCCACAACCATAGTTACATTGCATGGTCGAAACGGTCCACATCCAAGACCCATGATCACAAAACACATAAGTAAAGGTACGAGATCCATCTACATAGGGACCTTCTGTGTCTGACCATATATTTATATAAATGCGACCCTCTAGGGTAGATAGGTCACTAAAACACAAACATAATTGCCTTCTCTGTCGAAGGACTTTCAAGTTCAACAAGATAGTATGAAAAACAGGCAGATAAAATAAAAGTTCAAACATAAACACACACAAAGATTTTTAGTACGGATGACAAAGAAATGGATCAGGAAACAACATAGGCGTCATCCTCTTGGGATTCCTTGACTTTTTCCATGATGATGTAGCCAGAGGTAGCAGGTTGACCAAACTCCGCATCCTTGGGACAAGATCCTCCAAGCTCTCAGATGCTCAGCATGGGGGTACCCTTTGGGTAGTTCTTGTCCATCGCCTCGATCTCATCCTCGAAGTCCCAGTCATAGTATCATCCTCTTTAAAACTCCTCGATCATCTCCACTCTGGATTTGGTGCAGATGTATCCTCCCACAACAACAAATATTTCTCCACACGAATCCTTCACTCGACGAATTTCTCTCTCTAGCACTGATACACGAGCTTTCAACCTCAACGCCTCCTCTTATGTAGAGCAGATCCGATCGTCAGCTACCACAAACTTTTCTCCAGCTATCCTCAATTTCTCTTCAACCTCCTCATCTTCTCTTCAGATGTTGCCACCTACTCTTTCAACCTGGCAAGTTCCTCTTCGCCAACATCTAGCCTCTTCTGATAGTCTGCATACAACTTCTTGGCTTTTCCATAGCTAGATCTCAGATGTTAAAATTCATATGCTAGGAATGAGCAATCAAAGAAAAAGAAAATCCCCATCTACCACGGAATCAAGAAATCAAATAGTTTACCATCCATAACAAATTGACCGCATCATCAGGGTTCTCTAACACAGGCAAAGAAATGACATCATCTATAGTGGACAGGGCGCGGAGGTCGACAATGATCTTCGTAAAACTGTGAGGGAAGATCTCGGACACTGGTTCAATGACTGGTCTCTTACCCTTCTTCAATGACGGGACAAGAGGCAGCTTGGAAATTGTCTTGGAGGACAAGGGTTCGTTCTTTCTCCTAGATTCCATTAGGATCTTGGCATATGGATGGATGATCCCTTGATAAGACGACGTTGAAACAACAAATCTAAGCACAATACATCATAAACATGTAAGTTAACACAAAATTTTAAGGCAAGTAAGACAACACAAGTTCCTTACAATTGGTTGGAGACGATGCCACGAGCAGAAGAGGAAAAGGTGCGGGCGCATTATCAAACTTCCTTACACCAAGGGGAGTTTCCACATCAAGAGAGAGCTTTGGTTGGATGGTTGGATCAGGGAAGTGCTCAAATGTCGTCGGCTTTTTACATATACACGGTTAGATCTGAATTGAATAACAAAGATAAACATATATGCGTAATAAAAAAGCAACATTCCACTGTCATTTAGTCTAGAAGGAACTAATAGTCTACCCTAGTCACTTCACAACGATGAAAAAGAAACACCTTTTCCACCCTCAGTCGTTAACACTAAGGCTCAGAGAGATGGACTTGCACGACGCTTTGCTCTTCAAACTATATCGGAAGGATTTAGAGGCCGATGGAAGGTACCATTTGTCCACGTCATCCAAGGTCATCTCAAAATCCTACTTTTCGTTGAGGCAGTCGAGGATACGCAAGATCCTCCATTCTTGGGACATCAGTTGACAATTAATCAAGTCATAGAAGAACTCCCTGAACCAATGGAGAAAAGGGGAATACATGCTATACATTGAAGGGTAGTCGTAGAAGCACATTCAACCGTCATATCTAGTTTCAACTCTTCCTTTGCCGTCGGATATCCTGATCATGATATCCGCTGAAATTTTCATACCTTCAGGACTTCTTCCATGCTGACAGGGGTCATCTCATTCATATCTACGTCGGTTTCATCCAAGAATAAGGTCGAGGGTTGTCGGACTCGGTGGCTCTAGTGGAAGAAGTGATCAGAGAGGACATAGTGGAAAAGAGAGAATCTTGGGAAGGAGAAGAGATAATTGCCTTGGAAGAAGAATTTACAATGACAGTAAAGTGATGAGACTGTTGTGGGAGAGGGTAATTATAACCATGTGTACTCCTCGCCTTGGTTAAAAGAAGAAAAATTCACCACGGGTAAGTCCTCTTGTGGTGAAAAGACTCAACCGTCCGTAACTGCTTTCCCTCGAGTGATTGCCTCTTTTGGGATAATTGTTGAGCCAAAATCTAGATCAGGATCGGAAGAGAAAAAAGGCCCAAGAATCTACCAAATCAAACCGTCGTATCAAGAGCTAGCTGTTAGAGGAATGACGTGTATTGTAATGTTGGCTCCGTTCAACACACTTGACTAGATATCCAAGACCGAGCGATGTGGAGATGGACGTTGTTTGGACGTGGTATATATGAATTTCTAGTATAAATAAGGGTGATCTCAAATGTATTAGACGAATTAATCAACTTTCATTTACGACTCATTTGTAAAATGAGCAATTTAATCTAAATATTGTTATCATTTATTCTTTACGTTTTCAACTCATTCCACTTTTCCATTGTTGATCGACAAATTACACTAATTTAGGCAATTTAGTTGTTTATGTCTTCTTACCCAAGACAATAAACCCAATCAGAGAGCTATTTCGTGTCCTTTGTCTTCCTCACAGTCCTTGCATTTCCGACAAGGAAGAAGGTGACCATCAACACCGTGGTTCATCGCCCCAAACCTCTTGTAGGGAGACCCATATCTTTTCATCCACTCTACGTCGACATATTGTCTCTTACGGCATGTCGCCCTCCTTGGACAAACCACTCGTCTCTGATGCATCTCCCTCCGGTGTGCCGTCCTCACAGACACAATTGATTGAGAGAGAAAAGAGCGGCATGGTCATTATAATTTATAAGTAGAAATGAATCAATGACTTAGTAGATTAGATATGTTCAACGGGCAATAGACTTTGAGATAGCCTTTGAACAAATTATGGGTATTGATTGAGAAAATCACACACAATCCTGAAAATGCGATAATTTATAATGTGTGTTATTTTTCTTTTTTTTTGGGTTTTATTTAGCTTAAATCTAGTCTATCTATTTTTAATTAATCTAACGCTCTTGATTTGATCAATATTTTACTATAACTAGTCATTTCACTAGAGAGTGATACTATATATATATATAATTGAATAACAAAACATTAAATTTTCAAACATATTAAGTTAGCATCGTTCAAGTTTGAGTCTTATAAAAAATATCGTTCAGATTTAAATAGAATCAAATTCCAACCGATTGGTCAGAAAAAACTTCTTCTACTCAGATTATGTTGAGTGAAGGTCGGATTCAGGTCGACCGAGCGTAACAAAATTTTCAAAAAATAACTGTATAATATATTTGAATAATATCGAATATTATGTTATTAACCTCGTTCAAAGTACGGAGCCAAAGTGATACTTGTGCATGTATCTAGCAATAAAAGAGTGTCTATCTAAGACAGAGCACAGTAACTTGATTACAAACTGGTAGGGCACAATGCATATGCGTGAGTAGTAGAGTTCAGTACAACGTCGAAAAAATGGCCGAGATTTGCGATGGCGTAATCCATGACGACATAATCGGAAAATATTGAATAGATAGTCTCTATATATTGCACAAGCTCGATGGATCATAAGCGATTAAAAATTAAAAGTTGAGTAGATTAAATAGAACTTAATGAGTAAGTTAAGCGGGGAAGGAAAATTAGTATGTGTGAGTGGTGCTTCCGGCTACATCGCCTCTTGGCTGGTTAAGGAGTTGTTACTCCGTGGCTACACTGTTCATGCAACAGTTCGCGACCCAAGTAAGCCAGTCTTTCTCGTTTTATATACAGCATATATGCTTGCTATGTAATGCCAATTGATATATACTATAGGTGATTCGAAGAAGATAGGTCACTTGGTTGTTCTAGAAGGAGCAAAGGAGAGGCTACATTTGTTCAAAGCCGATCTGACAGAAGAGGGTTCATTGATGCTGCAATTAAAGGCTGGTGGAGTTTTTCATACGGCCTCCCCGGTGTTGATACAGTGTCATGATCAACAGGTGCCTTGCTCCTCACACTGCAATTGTTTACTTAATGATAAGATATGCGCGTTACATGTTTTTTGTTGTTGTGCTAATTCATTTCCATAAATGAAAACAAGCCTGATTGTATATGGTATCATATGCACGTTGACATACACGTACGTACAGGCAGAAGAAAGATTACTAGTTCCAGCTATTGAAGGCACAATGAACGTTCTAAAGTCATGTGCTAAGTTTGGTTCATCAGTGAAGAGGGTGGTTTTAACATCTTCTATTGCAGCCATGCTCATCAATGATACACCAATCACCCCTCACACTATTGTTGACGAGACCTGGTGGTCTCATCCCTACTCATGCACAAAACAAAAGGTTTAATTCCTTGGTCGACCTACCTCCTAAGTAGATGGGTACCGGCCCTTACCGGTAGCCTGTTCAAGTTCAGCCGGTTCAGGGTTTGACCGACTTTCAACCGGTTCCAAATCTTTTTAAGAAAAGTAAAATTTTACTTTAAAAATTAAAAAAACTTTTGAACTGGTTGTTCGGACCTCAATGTTAAAAAGGTGGTTGAAGAGGCCGTTAACCTAAACTGCCGGTTCAGGTTCAGGAATTGATTATTCACGGTTCAAGGTTCAAGGATATGTTGAACCGGAACTTGAACCTATATATGCCTGAACCGGCGGTTCGGATTTCGGGTTTGACCGGTTCTGTTGGGTCAGATTATGGTCCGGTTTAAACGGTTCAGGTTCAATAGTACCATCACTACTTTCTAAGTCCTATGTACCCATATAATGATATATACTTAATACTATATGTCGTATATTTATCTAAAATTAGCCATGGTATTATTGGTATTGTATGGAACAGAAATGGTATGGAGCATCTAAGATATTGGCCGAAGAAGCTGCTTGGAAATTTGCAAAAGAAAAGTCTATTGATTTGGTTAAAATATGTCCAGGCTGGGACAATCGGTCCTTTACTACAGTCTACTCTTAATGAAAGCTGTGCTCCTATTTACAACTTGATCGGTAAGTACTATGCATTCATCTATCTTAATGTAAAATATACAAATACATTTGGTGGAAATATAATGTAGAATTTGGTTATGGTTAAATTAGATATTAAACTGTCAAGCTCAATCTCATCATTCAAATAATACAAATATTAGATTATAAATATAAAAAATGAATTTGTAAAACTACATACTGAAAAAAAAAGATGAAAATGTGTCGCATAAACAACTTTTATACATAGTTCAAACTTCTTTTTTTCATTGTTTTTAGAATATAATCCTATATTATTTTATTTTAGAATATTGTCGTGTGTTCATAATTTAATGTTTTTTGCTCATAATTCAAAAAACTAAATTGAATATTGAATTTTGAGAAATTTGCTAACAAATACCCCTTATATGGGTGAATTTGACTTAAAACACCCTTTATATGGGTGAATTTGACTTAAAACACCCCTTATATTACTATTTATACAACGCTACCCCTTATATTGTTCCCGTAAGCAAATCCCCACCCATGTCCTTTATTCCGTTAAAATCCGTTAAGAATAGATGAATTTACTATTTTGCCCTTAGATGAAGTGAAGAATTTCTATTTTTTTAAGACAAAAGTTAGAAAATTTTTTGGGGGCGCTGGGATTCGAACCTGGGAGGTTCGGATTCAACTTTCGACCACGAGACCGTCTATGGTATTTGTTTCATGTGTACATATCATCATTTTTTTAAAATTTATTACCTCTTTATTTGTTTCATGTGTATTATTTTATTAAATAAAATAATATTTATTTATAACTTAATATTATTTTATTTATATATATTAAAACAATATTTATTTATAAATAAATAATTTATCAATTATATACATGATTTATAAATTATATTTATAATAAATAACTTATCAGTATTATATAAATTATTTTTATTTATATATATAATTAATAAATTATTTATTATAAATATAATTTATAAATCATGTATATAATTGATAAATTATTTATTTATAAATCAATATTATTTTAATATATTAAATAAAATAATATTAAGTTATAAATAAATATTATTTTATTTAATAAATTTATACACATTAAACAAATAAGAGGTAATAAATAAATAAAATGATGATATGTACA
>NW_027368641.1:0-48390 GCF_046119375.1 Phyllobates terribilis | reverse complement strand
CATCCCTGGGTCCAAGCGCTTGGCAACTATCTTTCTTTGGATGGCCGCTGAAACTCTTTCGCTTACTTGTACTTTCTGCCTTCCTTGTAGCTTCTCACTTTTCTTCTTCGATCAGAGTTCTTTCAAATGTTTAACGTAGCGAGGGACATTCTTGATGAGTTCGAGCAGCGGGATATTCACTTTACACTTACTAAGAGTTTTGAAAATCTCTTTGTAGTCGCGGACATCGGTCTCTAGTAGCGGTCGAGAGGGAGAGTCGCAGTCGAGATTGTGTGAACTGGAGCTAAGTCACGGTTGAGATGTCGAGTCGCGGTCGAGACCTTCGTCGATCGAATTTTAGGAAATTTGGGTACCGTCATCTAGGTCGAGACATACATGTCGCGATTGAGATTTTTCTACTGGGGCCGAGTCGCGGTCAAGACCCTCTTGTCTCGGTCGAGACATTAGCTCAGGAACCGTTTCCATCATCTCCTCCTCTACCTTTTCATTGAGTGACTTTCCACCTCTAATCATGATGAAACTTACGTTCTCCCTCGGAGCTGCGATAGTTTGCGATGGAAGCTTTCCCGAATTCTGCTGTTGCAAGTTGTTCACCGCCTCCGCTATTTGTGCGGCCTGTTTCTCTAGGCTGCGTATGCTGGACTCGGTTGTTTGAACAGGGGCGGTGAAGTGTTTGGTCAAGGACTCGAGCATTTCCCTCATAGATGGTTCGTCGGATTTCGGTTGATATGGAGCGTGGTACTGGTTGTTGTATGGATATTGTCGATTATGCGCCCCAGACGAGTCTCCCCATCTAAAACCAGCATGATCGTTACCTCTCGGATTGTAATTATTATTCTCTCGCTGATTGTAGTTGTTGTTGTTCTCAAAACGAGGTCTAGGAGGTCCAAACCCTCCCACAACATGTACTTCAGCAATAGTCTGGTCTTGGAGTTACGGGCACATGTCGGTAGGATGGCTCTCGTCCGCACAAATACCACATACTCTCGCAGGTTTCTGATTTCCGACTGCTATGTTCTTGATCATACTCTTAAGTTCATCTATTTCACTCTTCCATCCGGGCTCTCCGGAATCCACAACGTTTATCCCTTTCCTTGTATAAGTCCTTCCAAAACTTCTCATTCCCTTAGCAATCTCATTTAGTCGCGCTCTAGCTTCGGCGGGAGTCAAATTCAGCACACTCCCGTTACACGGTGCGTCAACTAACCTCCTTTCATTATCAAGTAACCCATTGTAAAGGTGGGTCACCAAATCTTTCTCCTCAAACCCATGAAATGGGCAGCTCGCACATAGTCTCGCGAACCTTTCTACGTAGTCATACGGCGTCTCAACGTCCTGCTGTTCCACCATTGCAATAGCTCTTTTCAATGCAACCGCCTTCTTGGACGGGAAATACTTACTCAGGAAGGCTTTGTGAAGTTTCTCCCAAGTGTCGATACTTCCGGTGGGTAGCAAATAGTACCATTGACGCCCGTTGTCTTTCAGCGTAAGACCGAAAGCTCTCATCTTAATTTGCTCATAGGTGATGTTACTCGGCTTACTGCAGCTGCAGATGTCGTGGAACTCACTAAGATGCATGATCGGGTCCTCCCCAACCAAGTCATGAAACTTCGGTAGCAAATTGATGAATCCGGTCTTTAATTCGAAAGTAACGCCAGCATTCAGGGCAGGCAGCGTCACTCCTAAGTGTTGTTGCGTCAAATCAGGGTCCGTAAGCTCTCGCAACATTCTGGCAGCCATCGATTCGATCACTAGATTTTGTAGAAATTCTCGCAGATTGCGTAGATGCGTCCGCTCTATCTCTGGAATGAAATCAAGCAAATCTGAATTAGTGGCGCGAGTGTGGACCATAAGATAGGTCCAAACCAAGATAACACAAAAAGAAACAAACTATAACAGTTGGCTCCCCGGCAACGGCGCCAAAATTTGACAGGCGTAAAACGGTTGTTGTTCCTATCAAAGACAATCCAACTAAACAATTCTCTAGTAAAGTGGAAAGTCGGAGTCTAATCCCAAGAGAGCCACAACGATAGCTTATTTCTATTGTGTTACCTAGTAATAACTAGGGGGTTTTGTATGTTGTATCTAAACTAGCAATATTAAAACGGTAATTGTTGGATTTGTAAACTATAACGATGGAAAGCTCACTCTTTTAGTATCAGCGGATTATTCTTATGGAAAGTTGATCATTGAATTCTATTAATCCTATATTCTTAACTAAATAATCCAGTTGTCCTACTCTTTGTTTGTAAATAGCAACTAGTCCAAAGTCCTAGAAACCCTTGTTGTAAGCAATAACCAAAGAAATCCTAAGGTTCAAAAGCGCAACAGCATAAAGATCAAAGATAAGTAGGCCTATGCAATACCATTGGCAAATCACTGATACTCGACATAGGTTTATAATCTCTACAAAAGAAGCACTCGCAAATATTCTATGCTAATTCTGATTGCTACCTAAAAGACAAGACTTTTCAAATCGAATTACCAACTAGCAATATGAATGAATAATAATCAACCTAGTTTGCAACGTAGATAAAATCAATACGAATCAATAGACAATAAAGCACAAGAGATCATAAAACAATGCTGAATTTTTTTATTAGAACATAAACATAAGAATTCTCACAAACATATCCTAGAATAATGGCCTCAACCTAAAAGTGAACTAGTAGGATCTTAGCCAGACATAGCCAATTGAAAGCAATACATAATTATGGATGAAAGTAACCAGGGGTGAAAGTGGAAGTGGCACAAAGGTGGGAGCTTTTTCTTGGCTGCTGAATTTCTAAGGATGAGTTGTAAAAGTGAACAAAAGTCTAATCTAACCTAATATCTAAGGGTTTATATAGTTCCTAGTAAAAGGGAACTAAAATAAATCAAAAGAAATAAAAAGATATGGAAAAACTGATAAAAATCTCGGATAAAATATTCGTTTAAGTCCCGTCTAGCTCCGAGTCGTGATCGAGACATGTAGGTCGCGGTTGAGACATGTCTACTGAGGTTAAGTCTCGATCGCGACTTCAGGGTCTCGGTCGAGACAGATTCTGCAGAAAAGTGTTGTTCGTAGAATTGTCATAACTTTTGACTCCCAACTCTGATTGAGCTCATCTTTTGAGGTAATCAAGTAGACTTCAATATCTAACTCCTCCAATTAGAATCACCTCAATCGGACATTGTATCAGGGAGAACGAGCCATATGAACTCATCTCAATATCTCAGCACCTCTTCCTAGCACTTCTTCTCTTCTCTTCAATGGTCAAAGCATGTCTTCGACCCTCTACTCTTGGTGTATGCGTGGTATCCTTCTCTCTACTTCCATCCCAAATGCACTAAAGTGAGTACAAATGAGATCTTCGTAATAAAACCATAAAATACCGCTTATGAGCATCCCGCAAATCAATAAATGAACACCAAATCAGATTCCGGGAATACCACTCGTTAAGCACCTAAACACCACTAATACTAAGCTAATAGTTGCTAGTTAACACCATATAATAAGCTCCTATCAGTTATATTCACTAACAAGGGGATCAAATCTATTTGAAGAGCTCTTCAAGCTACTATCAAAAGTAGACGAGGAGCTACCCTTGAGGGACTTGGCCTTGGTAGCAGCCGAGACCTCTCCATCCTCCCTATCGGACTCACCCCCAAGGGAGTGACTCGGGGAGGATACCAAGCTTCTCCTATGGTGAGAAGAGGGGCTAGAGTCCCTCTCCTTACCATTGGAAGTTTTCAAAGGAACAGTAGGTGAACAAGAAAGAATAGGAATGGGATTAGCACAATCCTCACCTTTACCCGGAGAAGTACTAGGAAGGGAGCGATTTGGGGCATCGTCCGCACCAATGGCAAGCGCACTTGGAGAGGAAGAGACAGGGTTGTCCACCATGGGGACCACATCAGTAGCAACTTCATCCACCACCTTATTGGCATGAACACTGCCACAAACAACCGACACCACAGCCTTAGGATCGACCACCTTTCTAACCTTTGACCTACCATGTCTAGTGTCGCCTTCTTCTTTCTTCTCCATGAACGAACAACCTACAAGGGTATGAACAAAGGAGCAGAAATGGGAACAAAAAGAAGGATTATTCTCAAGGAGAAATGAGCACTCGACAATGTCCCCGTCGTCGAATCTTAGCTCCACGCTCCTATTGATGTTCTCGGCGAAGTTAACTTCAACGATACCACGTGCATAGGAACAACAAACCCTAGATTCGGTAACGGGGTCCATGTAGAGTGGCCTCCCAACATGGGATGCAACCCTACCTAAGACCTCATTGGTCCAATATGGCTTGGCTAGGCCAAGGATACGGACCCACAAAGGAATTGTCGCAACATGTTTCATATTAAAAGAGAACTTATCCCGGATCAAGGTAAGTATGATACGTTTACCATGGATGAAGAAAGGACCCGTATGCAAGATGCTATCACGATCTTCCTCAGTCATAAACGTAAAAATAATCCATTTTCCTTCAACCTTATACTTAGCTTTCACACCCCAACAACGCATAAGATCAAGTATATAAATATGACTAGGCATAAATCCCACATATTGACCTAGAAGAGACCATCCCCACACCGAGTGCATGGGAAGTGCCTTGGAAGTGCTAATATCAACAAATGAGGTAGAAGGTTTAGTATAAGAAAGTTTACCTCCCAAACCATTGTTCATGAACACCTTTTTAGACTTGGAAGCCCACACACCATGCGCATCACCCGCCGCCACAGATTTTTGAGCGCCGGCCTCGGTACCGGTTTTGTTTGAGGCAAGGGCCTGAGCAAAGTTAGGTCTAGGGCCAATAGGTTGCTTGGAAGGGATGAAGGGGGTTTTGGAGGAGGAGGGAACACAGGAGGGGTTAGGGTTAGGTCGAGGAAATGGTGGAAAACTAATGCTAAGATCGGGAGGAGTTGGAAGGAGCGGTTCTGGATTAGGAATAGAATTTGGACTGGTTTGGGTGGGTCTGAGTTGAACCGGGTTCAGGCTTGGGTATGGGTTGGGGTTAGGGTTTAGGAGTGAACGGGGTTTGGTAGGTTGGACCGGGTTCAGGGCGGTCTGGGTTTGGGAGAGCGGTTTAGGGTTAGAGCTACATGAACCGGCGCCCATGCCAATAGGAGCCGAACCAACAAGGTTCAATGAATCGGCGGATGTAGCAATGGTGGTAGGTGGAACGTTAGGTGAGTTCAAAGGAACATGCATCTGGTTAGTCAACACCTTGGCATGAGGTACATGCACCAACACTCCCTAGGACATTTAATGCGTTCTTTGCATGGGGACAAGCCGAGTGCATGCACCGGCCTTCACCAACTCTCAGCTTAGGACCGCCATTGTTATCCCTACCATCAAGCTCGACCATCACAGGCCCAGAGACCACCTCAAGGAGGGAGGCACCACATCATAAACACCCATCATAGTCGGAGACTCCATGGATTTCTTAGAAATACACCCAGAATTACACAAATGCGTCATATCGGCAGCCTTACAACATGAATCTAAAGCAGAATGAGAATTAACAATATGAACATGCACTTCTGGATTTGAACTCTTAACACCATCAACTCTCGTGTCCAAGGAGGTCCCAACCCCAGGACCGGCCAAATAGGGTTGCATAACACTAAGAACTTGACTCATGACACTATCGGACTAGGCAGGGGCTGAATACGTACCAGGTGAAGTTGAAATGACTGTGGACTGAACATTAGGAGGATGAACACCATCTTCCATATTCGAACCTTTAAGAACATGAACTTCCGTGCTCATGGAGGCCTCCGACCTAAAACCGCTCGAATGAGGCTGCAAACCAGCCTGAACATGACTACCAAGGCTATCGATTCAGGAATAACATGAAACATACCCGGTTTGGACGAATATTTAAGGAACTAGGAACTAGCATGAAGCGAACCATCTTCTAGATTTGAGACCTTAGAAGCACAAACTTTGGGGCCCAAGGAGGCATCTCCCATAATTTCAACCGATTGAGGCTGCAAAACCGCGTGAACATGCATGGTAGATGAATCGGCCGCCGTGTCTATTGAACTATCCGGGTGGTAGGTGGAGCACCCGCCCGCCTTCTCAGCCATGTCTTTGACATAGAACTCAATATATTCATCATCAGAGAGCATGTTTCTCTCAAGTGTAACCTTTTCTTCAAAGTCGACACCAACTCTACCATCTTCACCATCAAACAGCCCACGAGCATGGTCATTGGCGCCGGATCTTGCATGCAACAAAGGTAAGGCTTGAAACTCGGTAGAACTTGGATCTCCTTCGCTTCTAACACCAGGGAGGACTCCATTAACACCTTTATAAATCAAGATACCTTCATTTTTGGCAGGAATCTTCATAAGAACCCAATCTATATCACCTTTCTTCTCCAAACCCATCGCCGGCAAGGGAGGGGTAGGTGGAGTGGCATCTTTAGGCATTTTTGGGTTCTTACAACTCGAAATGGCACCAGAACTTGCATGCATCTTGAACTTTGAGTGTTTAGAGCCTGGAGAGTACGACTTCTTCTTCCCCATGGTTGGAGAAGAGGAACAAACACCGAACAAAGATAGAACACAATCGGACTTGGAAAACCAATCTTCAAATGAAACGAATCAAATATGGGGGTGGAATCCACCCAAAAGAGGGAGTAAAATGAGAAATCTATACCATAAGATGAAGGATTAAGAAAAGAAACAAGGTAGAGAAAAGGAGAAACGGCGCACCCAAGGAGAAAAGGAAGAAGGAGGTGGAAGAGAAGGGTTTTTGGAAGAGAGCGTTTCCTTGGGAGCGTTTCACACTAAGAGCTCTTTCTTACGGAGAGCTCTTTAATGGACCACTATTTTCCTTGCATGGTTGGTTGGTGTCATCCGTCCATATACGGCACATAAGGTGTAGCTCTCAGTGTGAAATGCTCCCAAAAGAGAGTGTTTCCTTGGGAGCGTTTCACACTGAGAGCTCTTTCTTACTGAGAGCTCTTTAATGGACCACTATTTTCCTTGCATGGTTAGCTGGTGTCATCCATCCATATACGGCACATAAGGTGGTGCTTCCGAGGCGTGAAGAAGATTTAAGGTGTTGGACAGTTGAAATTTTGCGTTGTTGTTTTATTTTTAATTGAGGTTACGATCTTCTATTGGATATTTATATTATTAATTCTTCTGCTACGTTTTATTATTGGATTTGATTTGAAGAATTATAATCGTTTCTTATGACTTTGTAAGATGCTTCAAAGTTATTATAAATAATTTATTGAATGTTATTGTATTTAATAATTTTAAAAGCCTCGATAACTTTGGATCGAGGATTTGAGATTATTGGCAGTACTATCCCAATTGCATTTTGGGGGTGTTACAGATTTGGTATCAGAGTTAAAAGTTTAAAAATATACTTTAAATATTTTTCTAAAACATTTAATACATCACGAATTTTTAAAAAAAAAAAATTTGGGCTTCAATAAAACAATTATTTTACCATTAAAAAATATTTTAAAGTCAAAATCTTATATTGACAAATCCGTATAAATTTTTTTGAAGACTTCTGCTCACTCGTGTCATGTTGGTTCTATTCCACTCTACGTATAGTAAGATTAGATACTTTTCCTAGAATTTTCCTTATTCGTTTCATCTCGTGATTGGAGTTTAGTAGAATTACAAATCGCATTACTCATGGATTTGCAGTTAGTTATTGTAATATCGTAATGAATGTGTGTGATGAAATTCCAATCTAATATCTTGTTTCATAACTATATGGCTAACATGAAAAACACCTCTCGACGCGCTGGACCAAGCAATGCTTCCCAAGTGTAACGATCTTGAACTCGAATAAGACTCGTCGGCCTTAGAACAATGTCTTAACACAAGCACAAAGCTCTAAATCGGCCTTGAAGGACAAGGAAAAGGGAAGAGAAAAGGGAGGAGCTTATTCAAAGTGTTCTTGGGTGGTGAGGTGTTTGTGCAAACTCTTACTTGAGAGTGAATATATATTCTGAAATTGAATGAACACAATTGAAGTGAGCTAGCCCCCTATTTATACATGACGATCCCCTTAAGACTAAGCAACTTCTATGCTAAATTAGCTTCTATGCTAAGAAAACTACTAAGCTAAGTAATCTGCCCGGGCATGACACATGGAAGCCTATGTTTGCATGCATAGCCGCCCCTAGCTGCTCCACAACTCCCTGCCATGAGCTCATGCATGAGGTAACTCTCCTGCCTGCCTCACCTAGTGACCTTGAGTTCATGCCTGATGCAATACTCCTGCATGGCTCACCTAGTTGCAGCACCTGCGCGGCTGGCCACTCTTGGCTAACTCCAAGTCTGGGCCACGGCCCAGGCCCATGCCCATGCTTTTAAGGCTGTTGCTTGCTCCTGAACCCACATTCACCTATGCGTCCCAGGCCTTCATGGGCTGCGAGATGGACTTCATGCCTTCAGCTTGGGCTATTGCCCCAAAATTTGGCTAAGTGTCAAAAATTTGAAGTATGAGTTGATGAGGCGTAACATGCTCCCCCACCAAATCTGGCGACGCCCTCATCGCCTTGTCGGTATGAAGTCGGACTAGCTCAATGACCCTCTGGTCGCCTTGTCTTCTAAGTACTTGGCAATCTCAGGACGAAATTGCCACAAGTCCTTTTCCCTCTCCCATGATGCCTCTTCCATTGGCTGGTCAGACCAATGAACTAGGAACTCGGTTGTGCGTGGGACACCTTTCTTCCTGACCACTATGTCCGCTAATATCTCCCTAATGCCTCGATCATAAGAGTGGAAGACCAAGGGTGGAGCTCGTTGAGACTCCCCACGACTCGGCTCTTCAAGGTCAGAGTGGAATGTTTTAAGCATACTTACATGGACCACCGGATGAATCTTCATGTTGGCGGGCAATGCAAGTTTGTAGGACACTTTCCTACCTTAGCCAAGATATCAGCGGCCCTTCATATCATCTAAGAAAGCCCTTGCTCACCTGTCTAAGGGACTTAAGTTGCTGAGGTAGAAGCTTGATCATGGCTAAGTGATATGAGCTTATTATATGGTGGTAACTAGCGACTATTAGCTTAGGATTAGTGGTGTTTGGGTGCTTATTGAGTGGTATTCCCGGAATCCGGTATGATGTTCACTTATGGATTTGCTAGATGCTCATAAGCGTTGTTTTGTGGTTTGATTATGGAGATCCCGTTTGTACTCACCTCTAGTGCATTTGAGACGGAGCTAGAGAGAAAACTACCACACCTACACCCATGGAGAAGCTGAGAGGTGAAGCCGAGATGCCTCGGAAGCTTATAGAAGACCGAACACAAGTCCAAGAGGAGGTGTCACGACGAGAACGAGCTACGAAGAAAATGTCTCGACCGAGACCCAAATGTCTCGATCGAGATTTAGCCTCGACATGAAAGTCTCGACCGAGACCCAAATGTCTTGATCAAGATTTGGCTTCGACATAAAAGTATCGACCGAGACTTGGAAGTAGCGATCAAGAGCCACACCAAATCTGAGGAACTGGGACAAAGTCTCGACCGAGACTCACATGTCTCGATCGAGATCATGGAGACGGACCCGGCACAATTCCAGATCCAAGTCCGATATTCTATCAGTTTTTCCTATTTTATCTTTTATTTTGAGTTATTTTATCTCTTTTAGGTTAGACACTATATAAACCCTTAGAAATTAGGTTAAGGGGATCTTTTTCCACTTTCACAAATTCATTCTTAGAAATTCAGCAGCCAAGAAGAAAGCTCCCACTTTTGTGCCATATGCTTCCTTCATCCTTGGTTAGTTCATCCATTATTATGTATTGCTTTCTCTGGCTATGTCTGGCTAAGTTCCTATTAGTTCACTCTTAGGTTGAAGCCATTATTCTAGGAATTGTTTGTGAGAATTATATTGTTTATGTTCTTATAATAATTTCAGCATTGTTTTATGATATCTTGTGTTTATTGCCATTGATTGATCTTGATTTTATCTAGGTTTGAAACTAGGTTAATTATTATTCATTCATATCGCTAGGCTTGATAATTTGATTTGAAAAGTCTTGTCTTTTAGGTAGCAATCAAAATTAGCATAGACTATTTACGAGTGCTTATTTTGTAGAGATTATAAACATGTGTCGAGTATCGGCGATTTGCCAATGGTATTGCATAGGCCTGTTTATCTTTGATCTTTATGCTTTTCCGCTTTTGAACCTTAGGATTTCTTTGGTTATTGTTTACAACAAGGGTTTCTAGGACTATTTGAACTAGTTGCTATTTACGAACAAAGAGTAGGACAACTAGATTATTTATTTAAAGAACATAACTTTTATAGAATTCGATGATCAACTTTCCATAAGAATAATGCGCTGATGCTAAAAGAGTGAGCTTTCCATCATTATATTTTACAAATCCAAAAATTTACGTTTTACTATTGCTAGATTAGTTTTTACACACAAATCCCCCTAGTTACGACTAGGTAACACAATTGAAATAAGCTATCGTTGTGGCTCCCTTGGGATTCGACTCTGACTTACCACTTCACTAGTGGATTGTTTAGCTTGATTATCTTTGATAGGTCCAACGACTGTTTAACGCCTGTCAAATTTTGGCGCCGTTGCCGGGGAGCCAACTGTTATAGTTTATTTCTTTTTGTGTTATCTTGGTGTGGACCTATCTTATGGTCCACACCCCCGCTACTAATTCAGATTTGCTTGATTTTATTCCAGAGATAGAACGGACGCACTTGCGGAATCTGCGACAATCCCTGCAGAATCTAGTGATTGAATCAATAGAACATTGCGAGAGCTTACAGACCCTGATCTGACGCAACAACATCTAGGAGTGACGCTACATGCCCTGAATGTCGGCGTCACATTCGAATTGAAGACCGATTTCATCAATTTGCTGCCAAAGTTCCATGGCCTGGTTTTGGAGGACCCGGTTATGCATCTTAGTGAGTTCCACGACATCTGCAGCTGCAGCAAGCCGAGTAACGTCACCGATGAGCAAATCAAGATGAGAGTTTTCGGTCTCACGCTGAAAGACAGCGCGCGTCAGTGGTATTACTTGCTACCCACCGGAAGTATCGACACGTGGGAGAAGCTTCACAAAGCTTTCCTGAGTAAGTATTTCCCGTCCAAGAAGGCGGTTGCGTTGGAAAGAGCTATAGCAATGGTGGAGCAGCAGGACGACGAGACGATGTACGACTACGTAGAAAGGTTCGCGAGACTGTGTGCGAGCTGCCCATTTCATGGGTTTGAGGAGAAGGATTTGGTGACCCACCTCTATAATGGGTTGCTAGACAATGAGAGGAGATTAGTAGATGCTGCGTGTAATGGGAGTGTGCTGAATTTGGCTCCCGCCAAAGCTAGAGCACGATTGAATGAGATCGCGGAAGGAACAAGAAGCTTCGGGAGAACGTATGCAAGGAAAGGAGCTAATGTTGTGAGCTCCAGAGAGCCTGGGTGTAAGAGCGATATAGCGGAACTAAAGAGTATGATCAAGAACCTCGCCATCGGAAATTCTAAGCCTGCGAGAGTATGTGGTATTTGTGCGGACAAGAGTCATCTTACCAACATGTGCCCGCAGCTCCAGGACCAGACCATCGCTGAAGTATACGCCGTAGGAGGTTTCGGACCTCCCCGACCTCGCTATGAAAACAACAACAATAACTACAATGAGCGAGAGAATAACTACAATCCAAGACGTAACGATCATCCTGGATTTAGATGGGGAGACTCGTCTGGGGCGCAGAATAGGCCGTATCAATACAAAAACCAATACCGTGTGCCATACCCACCAAAAGCCGACGAACCATCGCTGAAGGAGATGCTCGAGTCCTTGACCAAACACTTTACATCCCATATCCAAACGACGGAGTCTAGCATAAGGAGTTTAGAAAAACAGGCTGCTCAAATAGCGGAAGCGGTCAATAACCTTCAACAGCAAAGCTCGGGGAAGTTGCCATCACAAGCCGTAGCAGCACCAAGAGAGAATGTGAGTGTAATCTCGACGCTAGGAGAGCAAAGGGCAGTTGAAAAGAACGAGGAGGAAGAGGTTGCGGAGATGTCTCGACCGAGACTTTAGCCCTGAGGAGAAATCTCAATCACGACTCCAAACTCTCGATAGAGAAGGCGGTGATCCAAAATACGAAAAAATTTCGAAAAATGTCTCGACCGCGACTCCTTGTCTCGACCGCGACTTCCAAAAGATGATGTTCGGGATGACGATGAGATCTTCAAGAAGTTCGGGAAATGTAAGGGTAACAGTTATCTTCTCCAACTCGTCAAGAATGTGCCCCGCTTTGCTACGTGGTTAAAGGAGATGTGCACTACAAAGACGAACGAGAAGCTGCAAGGACGACAGAAGGTACAAGTCAGCGGAAGGGTCTCTGTAGCCATACAGCCAAGGATAGCTACCAAGCGCGCAGACCCAGGAATGGTAAGTATCCCTTGTACCATAGGTAAAACTCGAATTGATGGAGCTATGTTGGACTTAGGAGCTTCCATTAATGTTTTACCTTACTCGGTGTACGAATCATTAGGTTTAGGGCGCATGAGTAAAACAGGGGTTGTTTTGCAACTAGCCAACGGATCTACGATTTATCCGAAAGGGTTGGTCGAAGATGTGTTGGTTATGGTAGAACATCTCGTATTTCCTGCAGACTTCTATGTATTAGATGATCATCATGACTCGCATGCTACACCTGTTCTTCTAGGTAGACCTTTTATGCGGACAGCCAAAACTAAGCTAGATCTAGATACTGGGGCGCTTACGCTCGAGTTTGATGGGGATGTTGTTAACTTTAATATATTTGGGAATGCGACACAACCCCTGGATGATAGCTCAGTATTCTGCATAAATGATGTTATTAAACTTTCTGAGCTAGGATCAAATGTTGTTTTGGGCAATGGCCCCACCTCGCTAACCACACAGGGAAAGAAACCTGCTAAAGTTGTTGTGCAGAGTACGAAGAAGGCAAAAAGAAAGCCCAAAGCTAAGTCTAAATGTGAAGAAGGTAAGGAGAAAATCAAACCCAAACAAGTATGGGTAGTCAAGGAGGAGAATGGTCTAAGGTTCAAACCTTTCCATCCGTGGTTCAAAAAGATGTTGTTAGATGATGCGATCCGGAAGGGATCAAGTGAACATGGTTGACTTACGTAGAGCGTTACGTCGTGCTGCGACGTTAACTAAGGCGCTGATCGGGAGGCAACCCGAGGGATTTTTACTAACGTTAATCCCATTAGTTTGTTTTGTTTTTGTTGTTTTTAGGAAAACCCGCGGAGCTAGCAGGAAGGAAGCCATTGGAGAAGTAAAACCGACACAACTTCCCGAAACTGCCCATGTCGCGATCGCGACCAATGCATCACGACCGAGATATTGTCCCAGTAGAGTTTTCGCGATCGCGACAACCAAATCTCGACCGCGACACGACACTACCTTCAACGACGAAGATGGTAGATCGGGGTGTTTTCTTCCTCTTCCCTTGTTACGTGTCCTCTTTGGCTGCATTGAGGACAATGTGCGATTCGAGTGTGGGGAGAGGAGTTGAATTGTTAGGTGTTTTTCTCTAGTGTCTTGTTATTCTGCGGTTGTACCTGATTTATCCTTTCTTGAACAATTGCATTAGTTTTGTTTAAAAAAAATGAAAAAATACGAAAAATAATCGAAAAAGAAACGAAAAAATTAAAAAATTAAAAGAATAAAAACCAGGCAAGCAAAAATGGAATAAAAAGGAAAAGGTTGGTGCCTGAAAAATAAAAATGAAATACAAAAGAAAAGTTCCTACCACTTAGAATTTGGTGAAAACTCGAAAGGGCGCCGGAATTACTTTGTTTTGTGATTGATTTTATTGATTGCATATCTATTGGCGTAGGAGACATAAGAAGGGAGTTCAAGGATGTCTCGGGTTCTAGGATTCACCAAGGAGGGATAAGGAGTTAGTTTTGGCCTTTTATCTCTCTATTTATGAGCTTATTGTTATCCACACTTTGCATGCTTACCATTAAATTAGTTTATTAGTTTTGCTACATATTATCGGCAGTTGTGTTAGATTCTAGGATTAGATTTCTATTTCTTGGAGTTTGATGCATATTGTTGTGGTTGTACTATGCAGAATTTTTAAATTAGGATTGGTGGTTGTGACTTGTGGATTGATCATATTATCTAGTGGTTTAGGACATTACTCGAAGAGGAGGAATAAGAAGTGTATAAGCGAGTGGGAGACTCGATTTTATCCTTATTATGTCATATTTATGTACCCTTACCCTTAGAGGAGATTAGAAATTCCACATGTGCTTAAACGCACACCACTTGGCTCGATTATTACTATTGTATTGGAGTGGTGACATATGAAGTGGAGAAATAAGGAGGGTTTTGGGTAGGACATCTCGGAGACATAAGGATATAGATCGGAGTAGGTTAGTGCTCGATACACTTGGAGTTTGAAGTATAGTTGCTAGCAGACTTTCTCTACACTTACTGTAGACCTTTGTACTTTTAGGAGGAGTGAGTTTTATTTTGCTTACTCGAGGACGAGCAAGGTTTAAGTGTGGGGAGGTTTGATAGGAGCTTATTATATGGTGTTAACTAGCGACTATTAGCTTAGGATTAGTGGTGTTTAGGCGCTTATTGAGTGGTATTCCCGGAATCCGGTATGATGTTCACTTATGGATTTGCGGGATGCTCATAAGCGTTGTTTTGTGGTTTGATTATGGAGATCCCGTTTATACTCACCTCTAGTGCATTTGGGACGGAGCTAGAGAGAAGACTACCACACCTACACCCATGGAGAAGCTGAGAGGCGAATCTGAGTTGCCTCGGAAGCTTATAGAAGACCGAAGACCAGTCCGAGAGGAGGTGTCACGACGAGAACGAGCTACGAAGAAAATGTCTCGATCGAGATTTAGCCTCGACATGAAAGTCTCGACCGAGACCCAAATGTCTCGATCGAGATTTGGCTTCGACATACAAGTCTTGACCGAGACCCAAATGTAGCGATCGAGAGCCACGCGGAATCTGAGGAACTAGGACAAAGTCTCGACCGAGACTCACATGTCTCGATCGAGATCATGGAGACGGACCCGGCCCAATTGCAGATCCAAGTCCGATATTCTATCAGTTTTCCTTATTTTATCTTTTATTTTCAGTTATTTTATCTCTTTTAGGTTAGACACTATATAAACCCTTAGAAATTAGGTTAAGGGGATCTTTTTCCACTTTCACAAATTCATTCTTAGAAATTCAGCAGCCAAGAAGAAAGCTCCCACTTTTGTGCCATATTCTTCCTTCATCCTTGGTTAGTTCATCCATTATTATGTATTGCTTTCTCTTGGCTATGTCTGGCTAAGTTCCTATTAGTTCACTCTTAGGTTGAAGCCATTATTCTAGGAATTGTTTGTGAGAATTCTATTGTTTATGTTCTAATAATAATTTCAGCATTGTTTTATGACATCTTGTGTTTATTGTCATTGATTGATCTTGATTTTATCTAGGTTCGAAACTAGGTTGATTATTATTCATTCATATCGCTAGGCTTGATAATTCGATTTGAAAAGTCTTGTCTTTTAGGTAGCAATCAGAATTAGCATAGACTATTTGCGAGTGCTTATTTTGTAGAGATTATAAGCATGTGTCGAGTATCGGCGATTTGCCAATGGTATTGCATAGGCCTACTTATCTTTGATCTTTATGATCTTGCGCTTTTGAACCTTAGGATTTCTTTGGTTATTGCTTACAACAAGGTTTTCTAGGACTATTTGGACTAGTTGGTATTTACGAACAAAGAGTAGGACAACTAGATTATTTATTTAAAGAACATAACTTTTATAGAATTCGATGATCAACTTTCCATAAGAATAATGCGCTGATGCTAAAAGAGTGAGATTTCCATCGTTATAGTTTACAAATCCAACAATTTATGTTTTACTATTGCTAGATTAGTTTTTACACACAAATCCCCCCTAGTTACGACTAGGTAACACAATTGAAATAAGCTATCGTTGTGGCTCCCTTGGGATTCGACTCCGACTTACCACTTCACTAGTGGATTGTTTAGTTGGATTATCTTTGATAGGACCAACGACCGTTTAATGCCTGTCACTAAGTCTCCAACTCTAAACTCATATGGGCGCCTCTTCGTATCAGCCCACTTCTTCATACGCTTATGCACCTTCATAAGGTGTGCACGAGCAAGGTCTAATTGCTTGTTCCATGACTCCGCAAAGGCACCTACTGCTGGGCTAGGCACATCCGAACTCACAAGCAACGCATGTGGTGTCACCAGTTGACGCCTGGTGGAAATCTCAAAGGGATTCTTCCCTGTTGCCTCATATTGTTGTAAGTTGTAGGAGAATTGAGCCAAATCGATCAACTTGTCCCAATCCTTGTGATTTGCGCTCACATAGTGTCGGAGATAGCATTCCAACAATGCATTGATGCGCTCGGTCTGCCCATCGGTTTGAGGATGGAAGGCCGTTGAGAAATGCAAATCTGTCTCTAGGAGCTTAAACAACTTGGTCCACGGCTTGCTGGTAAACCTTGAGTCTCGATCACTAATGATGCTCCTTGGAAGGCCCCATAACTTAACCACGTTCTTAAAGAACAAGCGCACCACCTCAGTTGTGGTGCACTCAGATGGTGTTGGGATGAATGTCGCATACTTGGATAAACGATCCACGACCACCATGATGGCTCCCATGCCTTCTGATTTAGGAAGCCCCGTGATGAAATCCATAGAAATGCTCTCACATGGGTTCTCCGGTATGGGCAACGGCTCAAGCAACCCGGATGGTAACCGCCGTTCGCCCTTGTCTTGTTGACACACCAAACAAGTTAGTACGTATTGGTCGATGTCGTCTTTCATCTTCGTCCAATAGTACTTAGCCTCCACCAAGTATCTAGTCCTTCGTTGCCCCGGATGTCCCGCCCATAGAGTGTCATGGCATTCCCTGATTAAGGCCCTACGCATGCCACTATATTTAGGCACAAAGATGCGCTTACCTTCAGCAAGAAGTAAGCCATCCTCCAACCAAAACTCCCTTGTTTTGTCCTCCTCAACGAGCTTCTTCAAACTACTCGTCATGGGATTAACTTCTAGGCCCTCTCGGATCCTATCTAGCACGTCGGTTTGGGCTGATGTGATGGCCGTCAAGTCTGCCCTCCGGCTCAATGCATCGGCCACCACATTGGAACATCCCTCCTGGTACACCAACTCATAATCGAAATCCGCTAAGAAGTCTTGCCATCTTGCTTGCTTTGGACTTAGCTTCTTCTGAGGTTTGAAAGTTGCGAGTTGCTACGTTGTCGGTGAAGACGGTAAAGTGTGCTCTGAGTACGTAGTGACGCCAAGTACAAAGACAATGGATCACCGTTGTCATTTCCTTCTCTTGCACCGTGTACTTCCTCTCGGCTTGGTTCAGCTTTCGGCTCTCAAAGGCTATTGGATGCCTATCTTGCATCAAGGCACCACCTATAGAAAAGTCAGAAGCATCAGTGTATACCTCGAATGGCTTGGTGAAGTCTGGCAACACCAATGTTGGCTCTTCTATCATCGCTTGCTTTAGACCCTTGAAAGTTACTCGCACCTTGTCACTCCAAGCCCATGTGTTGTCCTTATTGAGTAGGTCGGTCAAGGGCGCGGCTTTGGCTGAATACCCCTTGATGAACCTTCTATAATAGTTGACCAAGCCTAGAAATGATCTAAGCTCAGACATGTTCGTGGGTGGCTCCCACTCCACTATGGCTTGGATCTTGGTCGGATCCATTCGCAAGGCCCCATTGTCGATGATATGGCCTAGAAAATGTACCTCTCGTTGGGAAAATGTGCACTTCTCTTTCTTCACATATAGCTGGCTGCCCCACAGAACATCAAAGGCCAGCTTCAAGTGTTTCACATGGTTCTCCAAAGTGTTGCTATACACCACGATGTCATCTAGGTACACCACCACAAATTTGTCCAAGTAGGGATGAAAGATCCGATTCATCAAGGTGCAAAATATAGTTGGTGCATTCGTAAGGCCAAAGGGCATCACAAACCACTCAAAGGCCCCATATCTAGTGACACATGTCGTCTTTGGCTCATCACCCTCCGCAATTTTGACTTGGTGATAGCCCGACCGAAGGTCCATCTTGGTGAACCACTTGGCTTGACCCAACCTGTCGAACAAGTCCTCTATTAAGGGAATTGGATACTTGTTCTTGACCGTCACCTTGTTGAGCGCTCTATAATCAATACAAAGCCTCAAGCTCCCATCATGCTTCCGCTGGAACAACACGGGAGCGCCATAGGGCGCTTTCGAGAGGCGTATGAAGCCCGCTTGCAACAACTCATCAAGTTGTTTCAGAAGCTCTTCAAGCTCGGGTGGCGCCATTCTATAAGGCACCTTGGCTGGTGGTAACTCCCCTGGCTCCAACTCAATCTGATGGTCCACCTCTCGCCTAGGTGGTAGAGTCGAAGGCAAATTCTGGGGCATCATGTCCTCATTCTCCTTGAGGACAGCCTCTATCTCTGAGGGAATCTCTTCCTGGTCACAACCTTCAATCGAACTCAACATGGCCAGGAATGTGGGCTCGCCTTTCTTGAACCCCTTTACTAGTTGCATGGCTGAAATCATGGCCTCCTTGGTAGCCTTCATTGTGGCAGGCACCAAGCATGGTGCCTCCTTCTCCATGACCACCACCTAGTCAAGGTATGGCATAGGAACAAGGTTGAAATGCCTCATCCCATCCAAACCGAAGACTATGCCAAAGTCATCCATAGGTGCAACTAGAAAATCAAGCTTACCAAACCAAGCGCCGAGCTGGATTGGCACATCCCTTGCCAATTAAATCACCGGTTGGGCCTGGGATTTCACGGTCTTGATTGAGCCCAACCCCTTTGATAGGGTAAGCTTTAACTTCTGAGCCATCTCCTTAAGCAAGAAGTTGTGGGTGGCGCCCGTATCAACGAGGGCCTCTACTGTCTACCCATTTATACGTACCTCGACAAACATTAACTTAGACTTTCTTGGGCTTGGCTTCACTACCTCTTTCTGCACGGCCCCAAGGAGCTGAGTGAACCAACATGTTGCACTTCGTCTCCTCCGGACGATGACTCGGGCTCTTCATGCATCGCCGCGAGTTTACCGTACCTCAGACATTCTTTCATGCGGTGGGGACCCTTGCATATGAAACATCCGGATTTTGGTCCGGTTGGCTTTCTCTTGTCATCATATTGTGTTCGCTCCACACGTTGACCTACGGGCCTCTTACACACAGCCTTGTTGTTAAATGTCTTCTTCCTTTGGTCACCTCCTCGGTTATAAGGCGCATCTTTCTTTGTTGTATCGCCCTTATAAAAGTCGGTTAGAGCTTCGGTGCTAGCAATAGCTTCTTTAAGTGTCGTCACCTTGGCACGCCGAAGCTCTAGTCTTGCCCAGTTTTGAAGTCCATCTAGGAAGAAGAACAGCAACTCGTCTTGCTTCATATGATGGAGGACCATCCCTTGAAGACACACCAATGGAAGCACCTACCATAGATGGTCCAATCACAAGGTCAAGAGCCAAGAGACTACAAGAAGACTTAACTACATTTGTCACTCAATTCAGCCTTCAAGGTAACTTTATGGAAGTTGAGGACACATTGGTTAAAGCTAGGACTCTACTCACTTTTGAGTCCAAGAAGATGGCTTGAAGACCTTACTTATCTTTCCCATTTCTAGTACTTAGACATTTGCATTTTATGACATTGTTTTAAGCCATGTTGGCTCCTTTGTTTAAGACATTATTAGGCGTGTGCTTTAAAGACCAAGGGCCGGTTTAGTCAACCTATTTAAGGTCCCTTGGCACTCTTATTTTCGGCAGTTCAAGTTTATTAAAAACATTTTTGTTTTCTCCATTGAAAGAGAGCTTTGAAGTCATGTGTGTGATCGAGAGGATTGCTTGTCTTACTCTAGATGATTTATCTATGTCAAGCTTAGTAGCATTGGTGTTTAGAATCTTCATAGAGCTCCTCCTTGTGCCTCCTCCACGTGAAGGTTGTGTAGGGTTGTAGGATTGAGGTTTTAAACAGCATAACAACCCGGTTTTAGGCCATCAAGCCTTTGGTCTCGTTTTTTATTGTGTTTGGTTTCAATCATCCTTTTATCTCGTCTGATTTCTTCTCAATTCCGTTTTATTTTGCATCTTCAATTCTGTTTTGCAATTCAATTCTGTTTTTCTATGGATACCGCCCTTGAGTGCTTGTGTTGATTGTTTGTGTGTGTTCTTATGGAGGTTTTAGATCAGTCATAGCCCAAGTAAGGCTACATCAAGTGTTATCAGAGCCGGATAACTCCATACACACCTTCAAGACTCAATTTGGACATCAATCTAGCCATCTTTGGTTTATGTGTTGAGTTTTGATTCAATTCCGAGAGGTTTCTGATTTTGTGAGTTAAATGTGTGCAGGTTTGAACACCCTAAAGGACGACTTGAATTGAGAGGAAGAAGGGCAGTAGGCGTGGTCTCGTCCTTGTCAAATCCCTCAGCCAAAAACACCACCATTGTTCTTGCAAGCTCAAGGAAGACGAAGATCCAACCGGTTGTTCTTGGTGATCTGCATTGCTCGTGTGTTGCACGTGAGGAAGGGTGGTTAGAAGGGCCGAAATTCAGAAGAAAATCCAATTAAAAACCCTGACCAATCACTTCCCCCACGACTAGGTAACTGCCTCAACCACACCCCCCTATAAATCCGGGTTGTTTGAACAATATTTGCACGTTGGGATTTTCAACAGAATATTCCCCATTTTATTCCTCCAATGAATAGATATTTCTTTTATTTATTTTAATTCAAATAATTTAAATTCAGAAGAAAAGAAAGAAAAAGCCAAGGTCTTTTTAAATACAAAATCAGGCGGACCAAGTAAAAGAAAAGTAAATGCAGCTTTTTAGACCGGACCAGCGTCTTTTAATCCGGTTAGTCTCTCAACCCGATTTATTAAGCAGTTACTAGACCGGCTCAGCTTCTTTGAAACCGGTTAGTCCCTCGACCCGGGTTAGTAAGTCTAATTCCAGTGTTATAAATCGGTCTAAGGAAACGAACTGGGGTTTAACACCTCAGAATTGATATAATACTCCAGACCCGGTTTAGTAAGTCCTTTCCGAGAACAACTTTGAAGAAGGAGAACAAGGGATTGCCATGAGCCCTTGAGCCTACCCTTTGACCTTAGCCATCTAGTCCTTAGCTCCACAATCATCACGGTTTGACAAGGCTAGACAAGTCCGAGGGCCTTCTTGACTCAACCCAAGCTCAACTTGAAAGTAATCACCTATTCTAAGGCTTAAAATTGTGCTTAAACACTAGGTTGCTTTTCATTCTAACAATCTGAGAGGAGTGAAATTCATTGCCTTGTTTTAAAACTGATTTGAACTCTTTGAAGTGAATAGTCACTAGGTTGAAAGGTTTGATCTTTACAAATCAGCATCAAGTTAGAGAAGTACAAGCAACAAGAGAGTTGTGTGATCAAACACTTGGTTTGGGAAACAATTGAGAGGTGTTATTATCAATCTAACTTAATCTATTTCAGTGTTTGTTTGTTTTGATCATGTCTAATCCTATAGATCATGAAGAGGAAGGCAATGAGAGGTCCAACACAAGGAGTCATACACCTCTACAACCGGAGGTCTATGGTATCCTTAAGAGCCTCACGGATAGCATCACCTCCCTTATAACTGACATGAACACTATCAAGGGCCAATTAGCATCTAGACCTATTCCATTAGTTACCCACATGGAGCCTGGCCAAACTTCTCACCAAGATAGTTGAGTACCTCTTCCTACACAAGAAGAAATATATGAGGAAGCAAGGAGAGAGGCTATGCTTAGAGCTAAGAACCTACATAGAGGAAATGACCCTAACCCTCCAAATCCAAACCCCCCAGCTAGGAGAAACCCTGTGTATCCACCAACCATACACATCCCTCGGCGCCTAAGGGAAGAACATTCTAAGACACAATGAGTTTGTTGATGAATTTCAGGACGAAGATGAAGACATTGATGAGTATGAGGATTGGAGAAGGGCACGCCAAAGAGGTTTCCAAGCTAGGAGACGAGAGAATGAACAAGATGGATTGGGAAGAGTCCAGGTGAAGATTCCTTTGAAGGAACAAGTGACGCTGATCTTTACATGGAATGGGAGACCAAGGTGGAACAGATTTGGACATGCCACAATTTCCCCGAGCAAATAAAGGTACAACTAGCTACCTTGGAGTTCAAAGGCTTTGCCCTAGCTTGGTGGGACAACTTAGTCAAAGAGAGAGCTAGGAACCTTGATCAACCAGTCCATACTTGGGAAAAAATGAAGGTGTTGCTAAGAAATCGGTTTGTGCCTCCCTATTACACAAGAGAACTTAGGCAGAGATCGGAAAGCCTTAAACAAGGGAGTATGAGTGTAGAAGAAACCTACAATGACATGCAACATGCTATGATCAAGGCTGGAGTAAGAGAAGATGAAGACTCCACCATTGCAAGGTACTTAAGAATCCTCAATTCTAACATTTCGTATGAAGTAGATATGTATCCATGTAGGACAGCCGTGGAGCTACTTTACAATGCAATCAAGATAGAGAAGAGGCTTAAGTCTAAGAGCAACTACACTACAAGCCGTGGGCAATCTAACAACTCCAATTGAAAGTCTAAGCCTAAGAGCCCTCCCTACAACCGAGAGCAAGGAAACAAGGATCAATCCGGTCCTAGAAAGGAGTTTATCTCAAACAACACCTCAAGTCAAGCATCTCGGTCTCCATTCACAAGTCAAGGAACAAAAGGGAATGTCTCTAACTCTAATCTCCCTAATAAGTCTAGTCAAATTGAATGTTTTAAGTGAAAAGGTAAAGGACATATGATGAAGGATTGTCCTAATTGAAGGACAATGATTGTAGATCACTTAAGTCACTTTGATTCTTGTAGTGATAATGAGGATGAACCTTGCATTGAAACTGAAATTGAGCATGATAATTACCTAGATCATAGTGAGCAATTAGAGTATGAGCATGGAGATAGTCTGATTTGCAAGAGAACTTTGCATGTGTTAGCAACAATGGAAGAAGCTAGTCAAAGAGATAATCTATTTCATACTAGGTGTCATGTTAAAGGAAAAGTGTGTAATATGATCATAGATGGAGGTAGTTGTACGAACATAGCTAGTACTACTTTAGTGTCCAAGTTACAACTCCCTACTACTTCACACACCCGGCCTTATAAGCTAAGATGGATGAATGAATGTGGTGAATTGAAAGTCACCAAACAAGTGAATGTAGCTTTTAAGATAGGCTTCCACCATGATACCTTGTTATGTGATGTAGTTCCTATGAATGCTTGTCATCTATTACTAGGTAGACCTTGGCAATTTGATAGGAAGGTTACTCATGATGGCTATAATAACAAACACATGTTTAAGTTCCATGGAAGATCTATTACCTTGTGTCCTATGACTCCATTGCAGGTTGCAAAAGAATTTGAGAAGACTAAGGCCAAAGAGAAGATGCAAGAAGAGGAGATGAGCAATGGAAGTGTGTTATTAACATCCAAGGCTGAGCTAGAAGAAGAGTGTCTCCCCATTGACACTAGATTCATGACATTGATCAAGCCAAAGAAGCACACCCTTTCTAGTGCCGACGGCAACCTCACTACACTTCCTCAATCAATCCAGAATCTACTTGAAGAGTACAAGGACATGTTCCCGGAAGAGCTACCATATGGGCTACCACCTTTTAGAGGAATTGAGCATCAAATAAACCTAAACCCGGGAGCCTCATTTCCAAATAGACCAGCCTACAAGATGAACCCTCAAGAGAGCAAAGAAGTGGAGAACAAGTGCAAGAGCTTCTCAACAAGGGTTATGTAAGGGTAAGCAAATCACCATGTGCAGTGTCGGTCTTTTTAGTGCCAAAGAAGGACAATTCTTGGAGAATGTGTGTAGATTGTCGTGCCATAAACAACATTACAATCAAGTATCGTCACCCTATCCCTAGACTTGATGATATGCTTGATGAATTGTATGGTGCTACATTGTTTTCTAAGATAGATTTGAGAAATGGCTATCACCAAATCATAATGAAGGAGGGAGATGAGTGGAAAACAGCCTTCAAGACCAAGTTTGGGCTTTATGAGTGGTTTGTTATGCCATTTTGTCTTACTAATGCCCCATCTACATTCATGAGGTTGATGAACTATGTCCTAAGAAGCTAAATTGGGAATTTTGTAGTAGTTTACTTTGATGACATCCTCATCTATAGCAAATCTCTACAAGAGCATGAACAACACCTCAGTGAAGTATTATCCACACTTAGACTTGATCATCTTTATGCTAATTTAAATAAATGTGATTTTTGCACTAATGAAGTGATCTTTCTAAGGTTTGTGGTCAGCTCAAGAGGTTTAGAAGTTGATCAAGAGAAGGTCAAGGCAATCAAGGAGTGGCCTACATCTACCAATGTTGGGCAAATCAGGAGCTTTCAAGGTCCTGCTGGCTTCTATAGGAGGTTTGTGAAGGACTTCTCCACCATAGCTTCACCACTCACTGAGCTTACCAAGAAACACACACCATTTGTATAAGGCAAGGCACAAGAGGCGGCATTTGAAGAGCTCAAGATCAGATTGACCAATGCACCTCTCCTAGTTCTACCAAACTTTGCAAAACCATTTGAAGTAGAATGTGACGCCTCAGGTATTGGTATTGGTGGTGTGTTAATGCAAGAAGGTAGACCAATAGCTTTCTTTAGTGAAAAGCTCAAAGGTGTGTGTCTTAACTATTCTACCTATGATAAAGAGTTGTATGCACTTTTTAGGGTCTTGAAAACTTGGAAACACTATCTTTGGCCAAGTGAATTTGTACTACACACGGATCACAAGTCATTAAAGCATCTAAGAGGTCAAGATAATTTGCATCATGGTCGTTGGATGGAATTCATAGAAACATTTCCTTACGGTATCAAGTATAAGAAGGGAAAAGATAACATAGTGGTCGACAGCCTCTCTAGGAGACATACCTTGATTGTTCAACTTGATTCTAAGGTGCTAGGGTTTTCTTACATTAAGGAACTTTATGATTGTGATTTTGATTTTGGTGATATCTATAGACATTGCCTAGACAAAGGGTCCTATGATAAGTGTTTCTATTTGTTTGATGGATTCCATTTTAGGGCAAGTAAGGTTTGCATACCTAAGTTCTCATTAAGGATCTTGCTTGTTGAGGAATAACACAAGGGAGGTCTTATGGGGCATTTTGGTCGTGAAAAAACTTATGCTATGCTTAAAGAACACTTCTCTTGGCCTCATATGTTAAAAGATGTTGAGCATGTACTTAAAAGATGTTTAGAGTGTTTGAAAGCTAAGTCTAAAGTGAAACCCCATGGACTCTACACACCACTACCTACACCCTCCTCTCCTTGGCTAGACATAACTATGGACTTCATTGTAGGACTGCCTAGGACTAGGAAGGGCCGAGACTCAATGTTTGTGGTTGTAGATAGGTTTTCTAAGATGGCTCAATTTATTCATTGTCACAAAACTGATGATGCTTCACATGTGTCTACTCTTTTCTTTAGAGAAGTGGTGAGACTACATGGGATTCCTAGGACAATTGTAAGTCATAGGGATACTAAGTTTTTGAGTCACTTTTGGCGTTCTCTTTGGGGACAACTTGGTACAAAACTCTTGTTTTCTACTTCAAGTCATCCTCAAACCGATGGCCAAACTGAGGTTACCAATAGAACACTTGGTACCCTACTAAGGACAATCATTAGGAAGAACTTAAAGTCATAGGAAGATGTATTGTCCCACGCTGAATTTGCATATAATAGGGCAAAACACTCTTCCACAACTCTAAGTCCTTTTGAATGTGTCTATGGTCTTAACCCCTTAACCCCACTAGATCTTGTACCGTTTCCTATAAAGGAGCGAGTAGATTTTGATGCAGATAAACAGGTGGAGTTCATTAGGGAGTTACAAGAGAGTACCAAGCTGAGGTTGGAGCAGCTAGGGCATGATGTGGCTGCAAGGAACAACAAAGGAGGGAGAAGAGTGATCTTCAAACCGAGAGACTTGGTGTGGGTGCACTTGCGTAAGGAGAGATTCCCTACAAAGAGAGCATCTAAACTAGCTCAAAGGGTGATGGACCCTTCAAGATCCTAAGGCGAGTAGGTGACAATGCTTATGTTGTAGACCTACAGGATGACTATGGTGTTAGTGCTACCTTCAATGTGGTTGATCCTACACTCTATGAGGAACATGAGGGCACAACTCAAGATTCGTGGTCGAATCCTTTCCAAGGAGGGGAGGATGATGGAGGACCATCCCTTGAAGACACACCAATGGAAGCACCTACATAGATGGTCCAATCACAAGGTCAAGAGCCCAGAGACTACAAGAAGACTTAACTACATTTGTCACTCAATTCAGCCTTCAAGGTAACTCTATGGAAGTTGAGGACACATTGGTTAAAGCTTGGACAACTCACTTTTGAGTCCAAGAAGATGACTTGAAGACCTTACCTATCTTTCCCATTTCTAGTACTTAGACATTTGCATTTTATGACATTGTTTTAAGCCATGTTGGCTCCTTTGTTTAAGACATTATTAGGCGTGTGTTTTAAAGAGCAAGGGCCGGTTTAGTCAACCTATTTAAGGTCCCTTAGCTTTCTTATTTTCGGCAGTTCAAGTTTATTACAAACATTGTTGTTTTCTCCATTGAAAGAGAGCTTTGAACTCATGTGTGTGATCAAGCAGATTGTTTGTCTTACTCTAGATGATTTGTCTATGTCAAGCTTAGTAGCATTGGTGTTTACAATCTTCATAGAGCTCCTCCTTGTGCCTCCTCCACGTGAAGGTTGTGTAGGGTTGTAGGATTGAGGTTTTACACAGCATTACAACCCGGTTTTAGGCCATCAAGCCTTTGGTCTCGTTGTTGATTGTGTTTGGTTTCAATCATCCTTTTATCTTGTCTGATTTCTCCTCAATTCCGTGTTATTTTGCATCTTCAATTCTGTTTTTCTAGGGATACCGCCCTTGAGTGCTTGTGTTGATTGTTTGTGTGTGTTCTTATGGAGGTCTAGATCGGTCATAGCCCAAGTAAGGCTACATCATCATATTGGGCAGTTACAACTCCAGGTTTGTGAACTCCCTCAAGTAGTCCCTGATTGACCCGGTTTTCTTTAGCTCACGCAGCCTCTTGCGAGCCTCGTACACCATGTTCTCGGGATAGAACTGGTCTTTCAACTCCTTCTTGAACTTATCCCAAGTGTCTACCGTGGTCTCACCTCGTGCCACCTCGGCATGAGTTCGTCTCCACCAAAGCATATCCATATCGGTTAAGTACATAGAGGCCAAATTTAACTTATCTTGGTCCTCGGTTACCTTGATGAAGTCGAAGTACTGCTCAAGTTGCCAAAGGAAGTTGTCTATCTCCTTAGCGTCTAGGACGCCTCGGAACTCCTTAGGCTTTGGCGCTTCAATTTTTGCTGCAGTGGCCATCGCTTGAACCATTCCACCTTGCGTTGGGGCGCGACCTTCCAACCGATTCAAGGATACATCCATACGTTGGACTTGGTCACATAACGCCCCCATCGCCTCCTCATGGGCCTTCTTTTGGTCCTCAGCCTCAATCGTCATGTTGTCGATGGTCTCTTGCATGGCTGCAAACTTCTCAACCATGTCACTCTTAATGGATATAAGGGTCTCCGTATTGATCTCCACTTGAGTACCTATGGTGTCCATGAACTCGACGAACTCCTTCGCTTTCTCTTCAAGGACCGTCACTCGGTGCTCTAGTGCCACCAAAGGTTTAGTGGTCCTTCCTCTCGGGACCTTCTTCCCGGTGCGCTCGGTATCGCGTCCCCTTTGTGTCTCGGCCATTTCCTCGGTTTTTTCCGACATGGATCCTAACTCTAAAAGCTCTGATACCACTTGTAACGATCTTGAACTCGAACAAGACTCGTTGGTCTTAGAACAATGTCTTAACACGAGTACAAAGCTCTAAGTCAGCCTTCAAGGACAAGGAAAAGGGAAGAGAAAAGGGAGGAGCTTATTCAAAGTGTTCTTGGGTGGAGAGGTGTTTGTGCAAACTCTTACTTGAGAGTGAATATGATATTGAATGAATACAATTGAAGTGAGCAAGCCCCCTATTTATACATGAGGATCCCCTTAAGACTAAGCAACTTCTATGCTAAGTTAGCATCTATGCTAAGAAAACTACTAAGCTAAGTAATCTACCTGGGCATGACACATGGAAGCCTATGTCTGCATGCATAGCCGCCCCTAGCTTCTCCACAACTGCCTTGGTGTCCATGCCATGAGCTCATGCATGAGGTAACTCTCCTGCCTGCCTCACCTAGTTACCTTGAGTTCATGCCTGATGCAATGCTTGCCTGGCTCACCTAGCTGTATCACCTGCGTGGCTGGCCACTCTTGGATAAATCCAAGTCTGGGCCACGGCCCAGGCCTATGCCCATGCTTTCTAAGGCTGCTGCTTACTCCTGAGCCCGCATTCACCTATGCACCCTAGGCCTTCATGGGCTGCGAGATGGGATTCAAGCCTTCAGCTTGGGCTATTGCCCCAAAATTTGGCTAAGTGTCACAAATTTGAAGTATGAGTTGATGAGGTGTAACACCAAGTTCCTGCTGAAAACAAAGAAGTGCAAGATTTGGGATCTAGTTCGCAAAAACATGCGGTGATCTGACACCAAGAACAGGATAACCTACAAGCTGGCCGAGATGAACAATCCACTGATAGAGTTGGTCCAGTTGACCTTAAGGTTGTCAAACTTGAAGCAATCAAGTAGATAGTGGCTCAAGCAGTTGCTGGGTTGATCGCTCATATGGTGCCCCATGCAATCCATATTCCACCAGTTGCTTCCATAGATGATGAAATAGAGGAGTATTCACCTCCTGCTCATGAGCGCAGAGCTGAAAGGAGCTATAGTCGGGCACTAAAGGCCATAAGTACTATGAAGCATGAATGCTATGATGGGACCGGTGAAGCTGTGAAGGTCTCTTACTGGTTTGGACACATGGAAGCCTAATCGCTTCTTCTCTAAGGATTTGAGAGAGGAGAGGAGAAGCGTAAAGTGTTTCTCTAACCTAAGAATCATGGGCAAAAGGTGAAAGCGCTGGCAAAAAAATTTAATCATCTATTGCACTATTTCGATGTATCAACTGAGGAACATAAAATTTGGCACTTCCATGAATGGATGAATTCAGAATTAAAGCATATGATGTGGTGTCATGGTTTCTCCGCTCTTGAGGAGTACATTGATGCAGCATTCAGAATGGAGTTAGCCATAGAGAATGCAAAGAAAGTTAGAAACCAGCATCATTAGAGTGTCGGTAGCCAACAGTACAACGGGTTCAAATGTCCGGCACCATCGTCTAAGCTTTACAAGGCAAGCAAAACCAGGATAAAGCCAGTTCAGTCAATGTCAACGCAGTGCTCTGAAAGAGTAAGGGTCTGGTTCAATGCTATAATTGTGGAGCTCTTGACCATAAGATCAATGTTTGCACGGAGCCTAGAAGAACCAGTTTTTACTTGTGGGAAGGATGGACATGTGCAATCATATTGTCCTAGTAAGATGCAAGTTTGGGTTGATTCTCAGCAAGGGTCAATGAGTTACAACAACCGACCTTAACAGAGGCGTGCATGGACTGCTAATATTGTTTCTCATTCGAATGTTCATGACAAAGGTAAGGCTCTAGTTGCTTTAGGCAACCAGGGTCATCGGTTTTATGTGATGTGCGAGGTTGATGGATCAAATGCTCCAATAACACAAGGTACTTTATACCTCCATTCTACCTCTGTATGCATATTATTTGATTCTGGTGCAACACACTCTTTTATCTAGAAAAGCTATGTCGATATGTTTAGGCATGAAATGCAATGATACATGCGAACCATTCATAGTAAATAATTTCCAACGAGGAACAGTTGATAGGAAGCAGTCAGTTGTCGAGATTCCTAGTGACCCTCAAAGGTCGGGATTTTGAAGCTGACTTAATATGTATGGCCATGGCTCCATACGATATTATTCTCAAGATGGATTGGATGACACGCCATGGGTCGGTGATTGACTTTTGCACACAAAAAGTGAAATTTTCATCTAGGGGCCAACAAGTGTGTAATTTCAAAAGTCGGAATGATGCAGGTAATGGTAACTTGATTAATTCTATGATAATGTTTAAACTACTTCGACAAGGTTTTGTCGGGTATTTGTGTTATTTGGATGTGTCCGAAAAGGATGAAGTTCTGGTTCACGATATTCCTATTATGCATGAATTTGATGATGTGTTCACAGAAGAAATCCCAAGTCTACCCCCTAATTGTAACGTGGAGTTTACTATTGAGTTGGAACTAGGAACGATGTCAGTCTCGAAGGCACCTTACCGAATGGCTCCAATAGAAATGCATGAACTGAAGAAGCAACTTGAATAATTGCTCAAGAAGGGATATATTCGACCAAGCGAATATCCTTGGGGTGTTCCGGTCTTATTCTTCAAGAAGAAAGATGGATCTTTTAGACATTGCATCGGTTATCAAGAGTTGAACAAAGTCACCATCAAGAACAAGTACCCCATTCAGAGGACTGATGATCTGCTAGATCAATTACAAGGTCCCAAAGTCTTATCCAAGGTCGATCTCAGATTGGGTTACCGTCAACTCAGGATTCGTGAGGAGGATATCCCGAAGACTGCATTCCAGACGAGATATGGACGCTACGAGTTAGTAGTCATGCCATTCAGACTAACGAATGCTCTTGTTGTGTTAATGGATTTGATGCACATGTGTGTTAGGCAGTATCTGGACAAATTTGTTGTGGTTTTCATTGAGGACATCCTTATCTACTCCCCGAATGAAGGAACTCGTCAGGAACATCTTAGGATTGCCTTATCCATTCTTCAGTAAAATCAGTTGGATTCTAGTTGTCCAAATGTGACTTTTGGTTAAAGAAATTGTCCTTCCTTGGGAATGTAATCAACAAGAAAGGAGTAATGATTGATCCACAAAATATTGAACTTGTTGCTAATTGGAAGCAATCTTATAATGTTAAAGAAGTGTGCAGTTTCTTGGGACTTGCAAGTTATTACAAACGGTTCGTGGAAGGATTTTATAAAATCATCTTTCCCATTACCGGTTTACTTCACAAAGTTCATAAGAAGTTCATTTGGTATGAGAAGTGTGAGGCAATCATCCAGAAATTGAAAAAGTGTCTCACGTTTGCTCCAATTTTAGCGTTGCCTGAAGGAACTGAAGGGTAAGTGGTCTATACTGATGCTTCAAATCAAGGTTTAGGATGCGTGCTTAAGTAACATGGTAAAGTCATAGCATATGAATCTCGACAGATAAATCTTTATGAGGCAAACTACCCTACCCATGACCCCAAGTTAGCCACAGTGGTGTTCGTTTTAAATATTTAGAGACACTATCTACATGGTGTGCGTTTCCAGATTTTTTACGACCATAAAAGCCCGGAGTATGTGTTCAATCAGAAGGAATCGAATATGAGGCCGCGTTGATGGTTGTATTTACTCAAAGATTACGATATCGAGTTGCTCTACAATCCCAAAAAGCCAAAGTTGTAACCAATGCATTGAGTAGGAAGACAACGCATGAGATTTATATAGCCTTGCTCATTACTCAGCCGGAATTGCAGTGTGAACTGTTGACAAGTGAGGCTGAAGTACGGTTCAATCGATAACAAGGGTATCTGAACATGTTGGAGGTTCATTTGACCTTGTTAGAGAAAATCAAAGAGAAACGGGTTGATGATCCTGTCTTGATAAAGTTGTGCAGCGAAGTCCAAGATGGAAAGGAACTTGGATTTGTGATACATGATGATGGATCACTTTGATTTCATAATCGCATTTGTGTGCCTGATGTTGTAGAGGTTCATCAACTGATCTTGAAGGAATCTCATTCTTCATCATATTCAGTGCATCTAGGATCAAGTAAGATGTATAAAGACTTGAAGATGAACTTCTAGTGACCGAACATGAAGTGGGATGTTGCAGAGTTCGTGTCAAGATGTTTGACTTGCAAGAAGGTGAAGATTGAACACCGTAGACCGAGCGGAGAGTTGCAACCTCTTTTTGGTACCGGTGTGGAAATGGGAAGACATCAGCATGGATTTTGTTACCGGATCGCCTAGAACTCAAGGGAAGAAAGATGCTATCTCGGTGATTATTGACCGGCTTACTAAGAGTTCTCATTTAGTTGTTATATCAAGTCGACTTGGGGACCGAGTTGAGATTCAGTACTAACGGATGGTCAGTTAGAAAGGACAATTCAAACTCTTAAAGACATGTTGAGAGCATGTGTCCTTGATCGAACCTCGAGTTCAGAAAACAGCTTTAAGTCTGATAGAATTTACTTATAAAAACAGTTGGCATGCGACCATTAAGATGGACCCTTTCAAAGCCTTGTATGGTCGGAAGTGCATATCGCCTATTTGATGGGATGAGAATGCTAGCAAGATTTTGTTAGGTCTCGAGCTTGTGGAATGGACTGCCTCATATGTCGCATTAATCAGATAGCAAATGCTCATAGACCAGAGCAGACAGAAGTCGTATGCAGACTTAAAGTGTGGAGTCGTTGAGTTTTGAGTTGGTGACAAGGTATTCGTGCGAGTGTCTCCCTTAAAGGGAGTGTTCAGATTTGGGAAGCGCGAGAGGCTTAATCCTTGCTATGTTGGACCATTCAAAATCCTCGATCGAGTTGGATCATTGGCTTATCGTCTAGCATTACCACTATCAGCACACCCAATGCATAATGTCTTCCATGTGTCCATGTTGAGGAAACATGTATCAGATGACTCTCACGGTCTCAATTATGATGACATCGAGATTCAAGAGAATGGAACATATGCGAAGAGACCTGTTCTAATACTAGAACGAATGGACAAGCAACTTTGCAAGATGGTTCCGCTCGTTAGAGTTGTATGGTCCAAGTCCGGATTCGAAGAAGTGACCTCGGAAACCTAGGCGACCGAAACCGATATTCATAGTCGTTATCCTGAATTATTTTCAGCATCATTTTGGGTCGAAACTTTTTCTTGAGGGGATAGTGATGTAATAACCCCTATCTTTGTTTCGTATTGTTTCTTTCCTATCTTTCAGAATAGTCTCCTTTCGGTCAAGTTATGGGGTCGAAACTTTTCTTTAGGAGGTAGTATTGTAATAACCCTCTCTTTTATACCTTAATAATTAAGTTGATACTTAATTCGGTATATATTAAACTTTAATTATATTTTCAAGGGTATTTTTTTTACTTTTAGCCACACCTTGAAAAGACGTAGAATTAATTTAAAGGTTGAAATTATCCTAGATGGATATTCTTGCAACTTTCAGAAACTTATGGGTAAAATTCCATAATTAACCAAAAATTTCAACAATTTGTTGCAGCTTACTACGCTCATCATTCCTCATTTTCATCAACTATTAGAAGATCTCCTCCTCTTCATATCCCACTATTGCAGCCTCTCTTTTTTTTATGTGACAATTAATGCCTCCTTATCTATTCATCATGCATCTTCATCGTCACCAGTGTTCTATAAATGAGGAGCTTCTTCCTCATTTTCACTCTCACCCTGAATCTGAAATTCTTCCAGTTACTCTAATTAGAACCTAATTTACTTGTTTTAACCATAAATTTTAATTCCCCATACTCAAACGAGTGGAGTTAGAGTCTTGAATCATCTAATTTTGTGCTTGAACGACATCAATTCGACTCTGAAGACTGCAAGTCGTTCTTATGCTTTGTTCTAATGTCGCCTCTGCTTTTATATATTTTTGAATCTTTCATCAATTACTTTATGATATTATTTAGTCTAAATTTTATTTTGACTTGATACGAATCCAACAACACCAATCTTATCCAGTTTCGCCATTGTTTGACCCATGAACGAGCTCTTCAAACTTCATTGTGCAGCCCAGCCTCTAACTTCATGTGTGAACAGTTGGAGCTCATAGTTTTACCTTTTCTCAAGACTATAGTTCATCCTTATTCAATTATTGATGCTAAATTGTATTTAGATTTGATACGAAGTCAACAATACCAACCATTTCCGATACCGTCGCCGATTGATCCCTGAACGAGCTCTTCGAAATTCATTGTGCAGCCCAGCCTCTGATTTCGGACGTGAAAAGTGAGTGCTCGTGTTTTTCCCTTTTCCCTAGGCTTTAGTTCATATTTTCTTGATTTTCTTGATACTAAACTGTATTTATTTTTTATACAAAACCAACGGTACCAACGAAGTCCGATTCCGTCTCTGTTTATGCCTTGAACAAGTAGTTCGAAGCCAGATGTGCATCAACAACTGTTCTGCCGATTATATTCGGGTTTTTGTTAATACTCTAAGTATTATGACTTTAATTATTTTTTTGAATCTACAAATAAATATTCCAATATAATTTAATATATATATGTAAGTTTATACATCTTGTGAATCGATTCGTTCAGGAATCGAGCTCGTCAACTAGGAACCTTATCTCCGTTCAGTACGTATCAACATCTTTTGATCTAAGGAAAGTGACAGTCCTCTCTTGATTATTTAATTTATTCTATATTTGTCTTAATTAACAATGAATTGATTGTTATATTAAGTAGGGATAATGTTATTCTCTTGTGTGTTGGAACAATAATTATAAACCTAAAATGAAGATTATATTTCAGTTGTATGCATATAGCGGATACACTTATTATATATATGCACATTATTACCTTAGGGTGATAGATGAACTATATTGTGGAGTGATATGGATATGAATCTGTAGTTAGTATGAGTATTTGTAGGAACCCAATGTACCTTGTGAGGTCTAATTATTTCTTTAGAACTTAGTATTACGAGGATGTGCCCTAATATCTTTCGGTCATGATTTACCCTTTTATGCAAATATAAGTGGTGGTACACTTAGCTAGTGCCGACAATCGAGATTATTCCCTTTGTTCTCATTGTGAGACATTATTAAAATCTTCAACCTAATGATTATTTTGGAAGTACGAAAGATAAAGAGCACCCATGTGCATAATTAATGCGTTCCGGACAATTAGTACAACTTGGAAAATTGTCGAGCCTCTTGATTAAATAAGTCATCTTTGTAATCCAAATTCGCACAACACGTATGCGGTGATATTGGTAGTTGACCCAATTATTCATGGGAGGTTGTTTATAAAATCATTGTTGTGAAAATGCTTAAAATGTTCCCACACAAATATCTATATATTGTATAAATAATTCCTATAAGACTCAATTCCATTTGGAATCTTCTCTTGATATAATTAAGGAGTTTTTGCACGGAACCACCCCTTATATGGTCGAATTTGCATGGAACCACCCTGTATATCGATAATTATTCCGAACCCACCCAAATTTCAACATTTTATTACCAGGAGCCACCCCTCAATGTTTTCCGTCTGATTTTCCATCCAATACCATGAAAAGACCAATTTAGCCCTAATAGAAATTCAAATTTACAAAAAAAATCAAGATTTTTACCCTAAAAAAAATAATTAAAATAAATGGTGATTGGGTTCAGATTTGCATTCAGATTGCGTTCATAAGGTGAATTCGAAGCTGCAATGGTGAATTCGAAGGGTTTTTACTCTTCGTTCTCCTTTCAAGCTGCAATGGTCCTCGCATTCCAGATTGCGTTCAGATGGCAAATTCGAAGCTGCAGTGGTGAATTCGAAGGGTTTTTACTCTTCGTTCTCCTTTCAAGCCCTCGTGTTCCAGATTCGAACCTAGCTCCTGTCCTTCCTCCGATTGCGTTCAGATTCGAGCCTAGCTCCCGTTCTTCGTCTAATTTGAAGCTCCCGTTCCAGATGCGGTTCGACCTTCAAGCTTCAATGGTGATTGGGTTCAGATTTGCGTTCAGATTGCGTTCAGATGGTGAATTCGAAGCTGCAATGGTGAATTCGAAGGGTTTTTACTCTTTGTTCTCCCTTCTAGCCCTCGCGTTCCAGATTCGAACCTAGCTCCTGTTCTTCGTCCGATTGCGTTCAGATTCGAGCCTAGCTCCCGTTCTTCGTCCGATTTGAAGCTCCCTTCAGATGCGGTTCGACCTTCGAGCTTCAATGGTGATTGTGTTCAGATTCGAACCTAGCTCTTCGGTTCTTCTCCTTAGTTTGTGCTCGAAATTGGGGGTTTGCACGGGGATTCAAAATTGGAGGTGTTACAGGTAGATTTGAGTTTGAAATTGGGGATATGTGTTCTTAGTTTGTGCCCTGATTCAATGGTGATTCAATGGAGCTTCAAAATTGGGCTTCATGTTCTTCGCGTTTCTGGGCAGATGAGTATTTTGCAGGGAGTTGATGTATTGTTTTTTTTATACATGGAGTTGATGTATTGTTGCTGTTCTTTTTATGGAATTAAAAAAAGAAAAAGTAAATCAAGTATAGAAGAACAAAGGGAGAGGACAATCTTGATGCATCAAAGAACAACTAGGAAGGGGAGGGTAATTTTTAATGGAATTAGAAAAAGAAAAATAAAATCAGGGTGTAAGTTAAGAAGAGTATTTGTGTAAATTAAATTGAATATCTGAAAATTATTAAGGGTATTTTAGTCATTTCACCATATTTAATGTTAATTTTGACAGAAACCGTCTAAGGGTGGCTCGTGGTAATAAAATGTTGAAAATTTGGGTGGTTCGAAATAATTACCGATATAGGGGGTGGTTCCATGGAAATTCGGCCATATAAGGGGTGGTTCCGTGCAAAAACGCCTATAATTAATTCTAATAAGACTCAATTCCTCCAGAGTTTTCTTTGTTATATATATTATATATCTTTTCCTAACTCGGTGGAAGTAACGGAGTTGCCCTCGGCTGATGAATTTTATTCGATAAATGGACGGGACTTAACTAGATGGGACTACATAGAACCTCACATAAATTCCACTTGCATAGTTTTCATTAGACTAACTGACTGGTAATTCCTTGCATGGTTAGTTGGTGTCATCTATCCATATACGGCATATCAGGTGGTGTTTCTAAGGCATGAAGAAGATTCAGGGTGTTGTGCAGTTGCAAGTTTTTGTTGTAGTTTTATTTTTAATTGAGGTTACGATCTTCTAATGGATATTTAATTATTAAGTCTTCCGCTACGTTTTTATTATTGGATTTGGTTTTGAAGAATTGTAATCGTTTTTATTATTGGATTTACTGAATCAAGAAACTAATCTTACTATACTTCGAGAGGAATAGAACCAACAACACGGGTAGGCAGAAGTCTTCAAAACAATTTATAAATATTTTGGCTTTAAAATAATTGTTTTATTCAAGCCAAATATTTTTTTTTAAAACGCATGACATATTAAAATATTTTTTAAAAATATTTAAAGTATATTTTAAAAATTTTAGCTCAGATACCAAATCTATGACACCCTAAAATACAATCGGGATATTACCGCCAGTAAGCTCAAATTAGGGGTGTGCAAATGGACCGGACCAACCTGGATTGTACCGACAATTCCGGTATGGTCCGGTCCGGTCCAATGGACCGACATTTTTCTAAAGTTAGGACTGGGTCGGACTGGTATGATTTGGTACGGGCCGGTCCAGGTCCGATCCGGTCCGGTCTATGGACCGAAATAGAGCAGTAATGTATTTTACTATCTCATAAATTTTAATTTTAAAAGGAAAAAAATTATTACTTTACGACTCCCTCTGTCCCATTTTGTTTGTCCAAAAGCACAGAGGGGCACAGATTTTAAGACAAGTCAAGTGATGGAATAATGTCAAATCTGTGCATTAAATGATCATGTAAGGGTATACTTTGTTTATGCCAACCAATATGAAATAAGGGGACAAAATTTCTACAGCCAATCAGAAACAAACATTCATGCTACATGGATCCATGCATTAATTACACATATAAAAGCCCAAAATTAACCCTGAGAACAATGCATAAGTAGAAGAGCATTTATTGCTCTTCATCAACCAGCCATTACAAACATTCCATAGGAAAAACAAAGCATTAAATGCCACAACCCTAAATGAGGGAGGAATTTTTATTCGACCTGAACAGAGTTCCGTCAGTGTCCCCTGATGGAACTCTGTTCAGGGACAACATATTCGAAGAAAAAATGGAAATTTATCGGCCCCAATTTGATCTGAACATTCCATTTGGGGATACAAATGCAAATTTATCGAACAAAGACGCAAATCAAGACCCAGAAGATCCCATTTCTTACCGTCAATCTAAGGCAATTAGGATTAGCAACACACATAGGATGCAAGTCCTCAATGACCTTCTCAGTTTCGCAGTAACAGGGACACTTCCAAAGAACGCAGTTCATGAAACTGCACAAAATTACAAGGTGTCAAAGAGAATAATCACCAGAATATGGAAGGCAACAAAGGAACAGAATGATCCATCAATGGGGTACAATGTCAACACAAAGTATCAAAACTGTGGTAGAAAGAGGATACAAGTTGATCAACAATCAATACAACAAATTACATGTTGGACTGAACATTCATTCACGATCTAGCAAGAAAACACAACATATCCAAAACAACATGTCATAGAATGATAAAGAATGGTGTCATGAGGCCACACACAAATGCATTACATCCGGGACTTGAAGCGCACAAAGAAACAAGATTAGAATAGATACTAAATTTAATCAAGGGGGCACATTACAAACCAAAACAGAGTACCACCCCATGTATGATTTTGTGCACTTAGATGAGAAATAGTTTTGCTTAACCAAAAAAAAGTCACAGAGTTTATCTAGCACAACTCGAAAAGGGGATGTATTGGAGTGCAAGTTCAAGTAAATTCATCCCAAAAGTAATGTTCACAGCAGTAGAGCAAGGCCAAGATTCAACGAAAATGGACATTGCACATTTGATGGGAAAATAGGCATATTTCCATTCACATACAAGGAGCCAGCTAAGAGGGGCTCGAAAACAGAGAAAAGGGGACAATGGTCACTAAGTTAATAGAATCAGTGAATCAAAAGGTCACAAGGAAAATGTTTATTAAGCATATCATTCCAGAAATTAAAGAGAAATGGCCACAGGATGGAAGACACAAAGTCATATTCATTCAACAAGATAATGCAAAGCCACATGTGACACAAGGAGACAAAGAAAGACAACAGATATATTGTCAAGACAATTTCACATTCATTCTTATTCAATAACCAGATAACAGCCCGGACTTAAACATTTTAGATCTAATTTTCTTTAGAAGTATACAACCATTAATGCATAAAAATGCCAAAAGATATCAATGGCATACTAGCAGCAGTAAATGATGCATTCTATGAGCTGGATCCTAGAACTCTTAGTGATGTTTGGTATTCACTTCAATATGTCATGAATGAGATCCTAAAATGTAAGGGGTGAAATCTCTATGACTTACCACATGTAAACAAGAGGAAGTTGAGTGACAGGCGTTAAACGGTCGTTGGCCCTATCAAAGATAATCCAACTAAACAATCCACTAGTGAAGTGGTAAGTCGGAGTCGAGTCCCAAGGGAGCCAGAACGATAGCTTATTTCAGTTGTGTTACCTAGTAGTAACTAGGGGGTTTGTGATTGTAAAACTAATCTTGCAATGAATAAAACGTAAATGTTGGATTTTGTAAACTGATAACGATGGAAAGCCCACTCTTTTAGCATCAGCGCATTATTCTTATGGAAAGTTGATCATCGAATTCTATAAAAGTTATGTTCTTTAAATAAATAATCTAGTTGCCCTACTCTTTGTTCGTAAATAGCAATTAGTCCAAATAGTCCTAGAAACCCTTGTTGTAAGCAATAACCAAAGAAATCCTAAGGTTCAAAAGTGCAACAGCATAAAGATCAAATATATGTAGGCCTATGCAATACCACTGGCAAATCGCCGATACTCGACACAGGTTTATAATCTCTACAAAATAAGCACTCGCAAATAGTCTATGCTAATTCTGATTGCTACCTAAAAGACAAGACTTTTCAAATCGAATTATCAAGCCTAGCGATATGAATGAATAATAATCAACCTAGCTTTGAACCTAGATAAAATCAAGATCAATCAATGACAATAAACACAAGATATCATAAAACAATGCTGAAATTATTATTAGAACATAAACAATAGAATTCTCACAAATAATTCCTAGAATAATGGCTTCAACCTAAGAGTGAACTAATAGAAACTAGCCAGACATAGCCAAGAGAAAGCAATACATAATAATGGATGAACTAACCAAGGATGAAGGTAGAAGATGGCACAAAAGTGGGAGCTTTCTTCTTGGCTGTTGAATTTCTAAGAATGAATTTGTGAAAGTGGCAAAAGATCCCTTAACCTAATTTCTAAGGGTTTATATAGTGTCTAACCTAAAAGAGATAAAATAACTGAAAATAAAAGATAGGGAAAACTGATAGAATATCGGACTTGGATCTGCAATTGGGCCGCATCCGTCTCCATAATCTCGATCGAGACATGTGAGTCTCGGTCAAGACTTTGTCCTAGTTCCTCAAATTCGGCATGGCTCTCGATCGCTACTTCCAAGTCTCGGTCGAAACTTTTATGTCGAAGCCAAATCTAGATCGAAACATTTAGGTCTCGGTTGAGACTTTCATGTCGAGGCTAAATCTCGATCGAGACATTTGGGTCTCGGTCGAGACATTTTCTTCGTAGCTCGTTCTCGTCGTGACACCTCCTCTCGGACTGGTCTTCGGTCTTCTATAAGCTTTCGAGGCAGCTCGGCTTCGCCTCTCAGCTTCTCCATGGGTGTCGGTGTGGTAGTCTTCTCTCTAGCTCGTCCCAAATGCACTAAAGGTGAGTACAAACGGGATCCCCATATTAAAACCACAAATCAACGCTTATGAGCATCCCGCAAATCCATAAATGAACATCATACCGGATTCCGGGAATACCACTCAATAAGCGCCTAAACACCACTAATCCTAAGCTAATAGTCGCTAGTTAACACCATATAATAAGCTCCTATCAAACCTCCCCCCACTTAAACCTTTCTCGTCCTCGAGTAAGCAAAATAAAACTCACTCCTCCTAAAAAGCACAAACGTCTACAGTAAGCGTAGAGAAAGCTTGCTAGCGACTATACTTCAAACTCCAAGTGTATCGAGCACTAACCTACTCCGATATATCTCCTTATGTCTCCGAGATGTCCTACCCAAAACCCTCCTTATTTCTCCACTTCATATGTCACCACTCTAATACAATAGTAATAATCGAACCAAGTGGTGTGCGTTTAAGCACATGTGGAATTCCTAATCTCCTCTAAGGGTAAGGGTACATAAATATGACATAATAAGGATAAAATCGAGTCTCCCACTCGCTTATACACTTCTTATTCCTCCTCTTTGAGTAATGTCCTAAACCACTAGATAATATGATCAATCCACAAATCACTACCACCAATCCTAATTTTAAAAATTCTGAATAGTACAACCACAACAATATGCATCAAACTCCAAGAAATAGAAATCTAATCCTAGAATCTAACATAACCGCCGATAATATGTAGCAAAACTAATAAACTAATGGAATGGTAAGCATGCAAAGTGTGGATAACAATAAGCTCATAAGTAGAGAGATAAAAGGCCAAAACTAACTCCTTATCCCTCCTTGGTGAATCCTAGAACCCGAGACATCCTTCAATTCCCTTCTTATGTCTCCTGCGCCAATAGATATGCAATCAATAAAATTAATCACAAAATAAAGTAAATCAGGCGGCCTTTCGGGTTTTCACGAAATTCTAAGTGATAGGAACTTTTCTTTTCTATTCATTTTTATTTTTCAAGCACCAACCTTTTCCTTTTTATTCCATTTTTGCTTGCCTGGTTTTTATTCTTTTAATTTTTCGATTTTTCGATTTTTTTCATTTCTTTTTCGATTATTTTTTCATATTTTTTCGATTTTTTTTAAACAAAACTAATGCAATTGTTCAAGAAAGGATAAATCCGGTACAACCGCAGAATAACAAGACACTAGCGAAAAACACCTAACAAGTCAACTCCTCTCCCCACACCGAATCGCGCATTGTCCTTAATGCAGCCAAAGAGGGCACCTAAAAAGGGAAGAGGAAGAAAACACTCCGATCTACCATCGTCGTCATCGAAGGTAGTGTCGTGTCGCGGTCGAGATTTGGTGGTCGTGATCGCGAAAACTCTACTGGGACGATGTCTCGATCGTGATGCATTGGTCGCGATCGCGAAATGGATAGTTTCGGGAAGTTGTGTCGGTTTTACTTCTCCAATGGCTTCCTTCCTGCTAGCTCCGTGGGTTTTCCTAAAAACAACAAAAACAAAACAAACTAATGGGATTAACGGTAGTAAAAATCCCTCGGGTTGCCTCCCGATCAGCGCCTTAGTTAACGTCGCGGTACGACGTAACGCTCTACGTAATTCAACCATGTTCACTTGATTCCTTCCGGACCGCATCATCTAACAGCATCTTTTGAACCACGGGTGGAAAGGTTTGAACCTTAGACCATTCTCCTCCTTGACTACCCATACTTGTTTGGGTTTGATTTTCCTTTTTGCTCTCCCCACTCTTATTTTTGTCTTTGGCCTTTGCTTTCGCCTTTTTCGTACCCTGCACAAAAGCTTTAGCAGGTTTCTTTCCCTGTGTGGTTAGCGAGGTGGGGCCACTGCCCAAAACATCATTTGATCCTAGCTCAGAAAGTTTAATAACATCTTTATGCAGAATACTGAGCTATCATCCAGGGTTTGTGTCGCAGTCCCAAATATATTAAAGTTAACAACATCCCCATCAAACTCAAGCGTAAGCGCCCCAGTATCTAGATCTAGCTTAGTTTTGGCTGTCCGCATAAAAGGTCTACCTAGAAGAACAGGTGTAGCATGCGAGTCATGATGATCATCTAATACATAGAAGTCTGCAGGAAATACGAGATGTTCTACCATAACCAACACATCTTCGACCAACCCTTTCGAATAAATCGTAGATCCGTCGGCTAGTTGCAAAACAACCCCTGTTTTACTCATGCGCCCTAAACCTAATGATTCGTACACCGAGTAAGGTAAAACATTAATTGAAGCTCATAAGTCCAACATAGCTCTATCAATTCGAGTTTTACCTATGATACAAGGGATACTTACCATTCCTGGGTCTGCGCGCTTGGTCGCTATCCTTGGTCGTATGGCTGCAGATACCCTTCTGCTGACTTGTACCTTCTGTCGTCCTTGCAGCTTCTCGTTCGTCTTTGTAGTGCACATATCCTTTAACCGCGTAGCAAAATGGGGCACATTCTTGATGAGTTGGAGAAGATAACTGTTACCCTTACATTTCCCGAACTTCTTGAAGATCTCATCGTCATCCCGAACATCATCTTCTGGAAGTCGCGGTCGAGACATTTTTTGGAAAATTTTTCGTATTAGGATCACCGCCTTCTCGATCGAGAGTTTGGAGTTGCGATCGAGATTTCTCCTCGGGGCTAAAGTATCGGTCGAGACTTTCTTGTCTCGGTCGAGACATCTCCTTGCGGCTAAAGTGACTTTCTTTTCTCGGTCGAGACTTTCTTGTCTCGGTCGAGACATATCTGCAGCCTCTTCCTCCTCGTTCTTTACAATGTCCCTTTGCTCTCCTAGCGTCGAGATTACACTCACATTCTCTCTTGGCGCTGCTACGGCTTGTGATGGAAACTTCCCCGAGCTCTGCTGTTGAAGATTATTGACCGCTTCCGCTATTTGAGCAGCCTGTTTTTCTATACTCCTTATACTAGACTCCGTCGTTTGACATGGGTTGTAAAGTGTTTGGTCAAGAACTCGAGCATCTCCTTCAGCGATGGTTCGTCGGCTTTTGGTGGGTATGGCGCACGATATTGGTTGTTGTATTGATACGGCCTATTCTGCGCCCCAGATGAGTCTCCCCATCTAAATCCAGGATGATCGTTACCTCTCGGATTGTAGTTGTTCTCTCGCTGATTGTAGTTATTGTTGTTGTTTTCATAGCGAGGTCGGGGAGGTCCGAAACCTCCTACGGCGTGTACTTCAGCGATGGTCTGGTCCTGGAGTTGCGGGCACATGTCGGTAGGATGACTCTCATCCGCACAAATACCACATACTCTCGCACGCTTAGAATTTACGATGGCGAGGTTCTTGATCATACTCTTTAGTTCCGCTATCTCGCTCTTCCACCCAGGCTCTCCGGAGCTCACAGCATTAGCTCCCTTTCTTGCATACGTTCTCCTGAAGCTTCTTGTTCCTTCCGCGATCTCATTCAATCGTGATCTAGTTTCTGCGGGAGTCAAATTCAGCACACTCCCATTACACGCAGCATCTACTAATCTCCTCTCATTGTCTAGCAACCCATTATAGAGGTGGGTCCCAAATCCTTCTCCTCAAACCCATGAAATGGGCAGATCGCACATAGTCTCGTGAACCTTTCTACGTAGTCGTACAGCGTCTCGTCGTCCTGCTGCTCCACCATTGCTATAGCTCTTTTCAACGCAACCGCCTTCTTGGACGGGAAATACTTACTCAGGAAAGCGTTGTGAAGCTTCTCCCACGTGTCGATACTTCCGGTGGGTATCAAGTAATACCACTGACGCGCGTTGTCTTTCAGCCTGAGACCAAAAGCTCTCATCTTGATTTGCTCATCGGTGACGTTACTCGGCTTGCTGCAGCTGCAGATGTCGTGGAACTCACTAAGATGCATAATCGGGTCCTCCCCAACCAGGCCATGGAACTTTGGAAGCAAATTGATGAAACCGGTCTTAAATTCGAACGTGACGCCGGCAATTCAGGGCAGGTAGCGTCACTCCTAGATGTTGTTGCGTCAGATCAGGGTTTGTAAGCTCTCGCAACGTTCTAGCCGCCATTGATTCAATCACTAGATTCTACAGGGATTGTCGCAGATTCCGCGACTGCGTCCGCTCTATCTCTGGAATAAAATCAAGCAAATCTAAATTAGTAGCGCGGATGTGGACCATAAGATAGGTCCACACCAAGATAACACAAAGAGAAACAAACTATAACAGTTGGCTCCCCGGCAACGGCGCCAAAATTTGACAGGCGTTAAATGGTCGTTGGCCCTATCAACGATAATCCAACTAAACAATCCACTAGTGAAGTGGTAAGTCGGAGTCGAGTCACAAGGGAACCAGGCGATAGCTTATTTCAATTGTGTTACCTAGTAGTAACTAGGGGGTTTGTGATTGTAAAACTAATCTTGCAATGAATAAAACGTAAATGTTGGATTTTGTAAACTTATAACGATGGAAAGCTCACTCTTTTAGCATCAGCGCATTATTCTTATGGAAAGTTGATCATCGAATTCTATAAAAGTTATGTTCTTTAAATAAATAATCTAGTTGCCCTACTCTTTGTTCGTAAATAGCAACTAGTTCAAATAGTCCTAGAAACCCTTGTTGTAAGCAATAACCAAAGAAATCCTAAGGTTCAAAAGCGCAAACAGCATAAAGATCAAAGATATGTAGGCCTATGCAATACCACTGGCAAATCACCGATACTCGACACAGGTTTATAATCTCTACAAAATAAGCACTCGCAAATAGTCTATGCTAATTCTGATTGCTACCTAAAAGACAAGACTTTTCAAATCGAATTATCAAGGTTAGCGATATGAATGAATAATAATCAACCTAGTTTTGAACCTAGATAAAATCAAGATCAATCAATGACAATAAACACAAGATATCATAAAACAATGCTGAAATTATTATTAGAATATAAACAATAGAATTCTCACAAACAATTCCTAGAATAATGGCTTCAACCTAAGAGTGAACTAATAGGAACTTAGCCAGACATAGCCAAGAGAAAGCAATACATAGTAATGGATGAACTAACCAAGGATGAAGGTAGAAGATGGCACAAAAGTGGGAGCTTTCTTCTTGGCTACTGAATTTCTAAGAATGAATTTGTGAAAGTGGCAAAAGATCCCCTTAACCTAATTTCTAAGGGTTTATATAGTGTCTAACCTAAAAGAGATAAAATAACTGAAAATAAAAGATAAAATAGGGAAAACTGATAGAATATCGGACTTGGATCTGCAATTGGGACGGGTCCGTCTCCATGATCTCGATCGAGACATGTGAGTCTCGTTCGAGACTTTGTCCCAGTTCCTCAGATTCGGCGTGGCTCTCAATCGCTACTTCCAAGTCTCGTTCGAGACTTTTATGTCGAAGCCAAATCTCGATCGAGACATTTGGGTCTTGGTCGAGACTTTCATGTCGAGACTAAATCTCGATCGAGACATTTGGGTCTCGGTCGAGACATTTTCTTCGTAGCTCGTTCTCGTCGTGACACCTCCTCTCGGACTGGTCTTCCGTCTTCTATAAGCTTTCGAGGCAGCTCGGCTTTGCCTCTCAGCTTCTCCATGGGTGTAGGTGTGCTAGTCTTCTCTCTAGCTCCGTCCCAAATGCACTAAAGGTGAGTACAAACGGGATCCCCATAATAAAACCACAAATCAACGCTTATGAGCATCCCGCAAATCCATAAATGAACATCATACCGGATTCCGGGAATACCACTCAATAAGCACCTAAACACCACTAATCCTAAGCTAATAGTATCTAGTTAACATCATATAATTAGCTCCTATCATTGAGAAAAGAAGGCAATTTTCCTATAGAAGTAAAAGCACCAAATTGGGCAGTAAGACAAGCATGGAATATTGTTAATGGAGATGCAGAAGTAGATGAACAAGAAGAAACACAAGAAGCTACTCAAAAAGATATACAAGCATGAGGAAAAAAAGAAGAAACAAACCAGAATGAAGAGCAATGGAACAAAGATTAGAAAGTCACATAAGATTACTCAATATGTATAGATGTGTATCAGTCTATTGCCTATAATTTTGTCTTAACTATGTACTGCTATCAAGTTTATTAAATTGTTACTAAATCAAGTTTATTTCGAAATTCCTAATTCTATATGCACTGAAACAACATTAATCTAAAAGAACAAAAGATAAACAAATAATCAGCATTAATTCAACTAGACACTTAAACTAAAACTACACACATAATCAATATACAAAACCTAAGATTCGGTCTGAGAGTGAAAATGAGGGAGAAGCTCCCCAGTTATAGAATAATGGTGATGATGAAGATGTATGATGAAGAGATAAGCATGAATCAATTTTCACATGGAAAAGTCAAGAAAGAGGATTTAGTCGTAGGGCTATGAAGAGGAGGAGAAAGCTTAAATAGTGTAGGAAAATGATGAAGATGGTGAATAAAGGAAATGATGAAATATCAATTGAAATTGTAAAAAAAATTGGTCAATTATGGAATTTACCCATAACTTTATTAAAGTTGCAAGAATATAATTCTAAGATAACTCTGACCCTCAGTTTAATTCTAAATCTTTTCAAGGTGTTGCAACCCTCTCTTTTATACCTTAATAATTTAGTTGATACTTATTCATTATATATTAAACTTTAATGATATTTTCAAGGGTATTTTTCTAACTCTTAGAAACATCTTGAAAAGACTTAGAATTAAATTGAGGGTTGGAATTATCCTAGAAGGGTATTCTTGCAACTTTCAAAAAAATATGGGTAAAATTCCTTAATTAACCACAAATCTCAACAATTTGTTACAACTTACTACATTCATCATCTTCATCATTTCCATCAACTATTTGATGGTCTCCTGTTCCTCTTCATAGCCCTACTATTGCAGCCTCTTTCTTGTCATTTCCATCTGAGAGTTAATGCATCCTTATCTCTTCATCATCCATCTTCATCATCACCATTCTTTTATAAATGAGGAGCTTCTTACTCATTTTCAGTCTCAGCTAATCTAAAATCCTTCCAGTTACTCTAGTTTGAACCTTTATTTACTTGTTTTAACCATATTTTTGGATTCCGCATACTCAAATTGGTGGAACTAGAATATTGAATTATCTAACTTCGTGTCCGAACAACATCAATATGTATAGATGTGTATCAGTCTATTGCCTATATTTTTGTCTTAACTATGTAATGCTATCAAGTTTATTAAATTGTTACTAAATCAAGTTTATTTCGAAATTCCTAATTCTATATGCACTGAAACAACATTAATCTAAAAGAACAAAAGACAAACAAATAATCAGCATTAATTCAACTAGACACTTAAACTAAAACTACACACATGATCAATATACAAAACCTAAGACAGACCCTAAGAAACGATCAACAACCTAAACCATAGACACAAACCAAACATGAACAACTAACCTAAGACACAAAAAAACAAGAACAACTTACTAACCTAAGACACAAAACAAACAAGAACAACTCATTAACCTTAGACACAAAACAAAAACAACTAAGTTACCTTGGACACAAAATAAACATGATCAAATAACCTAGGACCAACAAAAGTTGTAAAAAAATTATTCTTAGGTGTCCCTAATGCCCTCATTGAAACAAGTCCAATCACTGCTTTCTCAAACACATAAGCCGTCCAAAGTGACAACAACTGGTTGCTTATGGAAACGATGATGTAGT